>NC_038254.2:5665356-5851714 GCF_000004515.6 Glycine max | reverse complement strand
CCAAGCAATCTAGGAGGTTGCACATTTTCCAAACAGCTTTTGCAAATTAGATTATTTGAAGTTGAGTACATAATGGTCCACTTGTCCCACTCTGAAATTCTTCTCAACTAATATAGAGGATTCTTTCAGCCACTTTATAAGAATTTTAAAAAATGGATAAGCGTTAAGTTCAAGCTTAATTATCAATTTAATCTCCAAATTATATTAAAAGGTCTAATTTAGTTTTCAATTTTTTTTAAAGATTTTAGTCTCTAAATTATTTTAAAATAGATTAATTTGTTCCTTTCTTTCAAATTAAGCTGACGTGGTTAGGATTCCAATTTTTAGTAATTTTTGTTTACGAATAATAATAATTTTTAACCTCCATTAAATGATTTCCATTTCTTCTTTTTACTTCCAATTCTACATTGCTTCGTCCCCGAAAGGCTTTCACAGAGAACAGTGGTGGGGTGGATAAGATCTAGACATGTTGTGGGTGGTATTTTGGTAGATTAAGGTGGTGGTGATGGAGTCAATGTGATAGGTGAGGGGTGGTGGCGTAGGGTTTTGTTTGGGTGGGTTAAGGTGACGGTGATGGAGTTGGTGTGGTAGGTGAAGGGTGGGGCTGGAGTGTCCACAGTGGGGGATTGGGTGGTGACAGAGAAAGAACATAGTGCAAAGTCGAAGTGAAGAAGAAGAAGAAGAAATGAGAATTGTTTTATTTTCTCAAAATAATAATAAATATAATGGTGATTAAAAATTATCAGTATTTGTAAACAAAAGTCATTGTAATTTGCTATTTTAACGGCGTCGGCTTAATTGGACGGAAAACATCAAATTGATCCGTTTTAAAATATTTGTAAATTAAATTGAATTTTTTTAAAAAAATTTGGGAGCCAAATTAAATATTTTAATATAATTTAAAAATTAAATTGATGATTAAGCCTTAAGTTTATTAATAATTTAATGAGCCTACAACTTAGAAGTCCAAATCCAATAACTCACACATTAGCTGCTCAAGGGGATTATTATTCTCACCTCCTCAATTGTTATTTTTAGCTCCCACGTATTTCAATTTTTTTATTCCAAAAACACCTTTTTAAATATTATTTTTCTTCTCTAAAGATTTTACTATCTGTTTGATTTAACTTTTTCAACATACTCTATTTTATAAAAAAGATCTAGTTTAATTGATTGATTGAAAAATATGGTTAGTAATTATTGTAAATTCTTTGATACGGATTAAAAAAACCTCATATCTCTTCTTGAGTTCCCTCTTTTGATATAAATATTTATTATGTGATTTTATTTATTTTTGATAAATAATAGGACTAGAGGTCCAAGAAACAACTAAGCAAAAACAAAACGAGCATGGCCAGCTAGCTTGTCTGCACACATATTCCCTTCTCTATACACTGCTCCAAACGAATGTGAGTAAAATTCCTCAACAGATGCCTGATCATGTGAATCAATCTCCAATATAGAGAATATAATTACACCTATAATATTTATTTCTTTATAATTCTGATATAAATATGCATCCATACATTTTGTATATTAGTTGTTATTCACTTTAATTACATGTCCCTACAGATTTGATTTTTAAAAAAATTATATATCAAGTTACTATTATTGATTTTATTTTTTTCAAAACAAATTATATCCTAACAAAAATTGATTGATTTTATTTTGAAATATGTTGTTAGGTTAGTCCAGCGAAATTTACTTATATTTAATTTTAACATTACAATTTGACTTCTTTTTTTTCTTCCAAAAAGCAAGGTATTTAGAGACCTAGATATAATTGAGGAATGCATTCACCCACGACTTTGTGAAAATCACAACGATCGATATAAGTAGTGTTGTTATTTTTTTGTCTTCTCTATTTTTATAAGTTGACTGTACTGTCTTCAATTTTTTTTTTCTTATGTTTTATTCCTTTTATGCCTATTCGGTTAAACATTGGATTCTATTCTAGATGATAAAATATGTTTTTTCCTCTAAAATTTTTAAAATTTGGTTTTAGTCCGTTTAAATTCTTTTTGTTCATTCTCCTAATTTTGAAATGTGCAATTTTTATACTTTAAAATGATTTAGATACTACTTTATAGAAAGACAAAAGGTGGTTCAAACGATATTTTGAGGAGATCGAAAGTGATATATTTCAAAATTATGAGAGAAAAAAAAACAGGCAAAAAAGACAAATTGAATTAAAAAAAATTAAAAAGCAAAAAAATATTTTATCTTAAATTAAATTATAATTTTGGTCATTAATTTGTAAAATTTGTCATTTTCATGTCCTGATTTTTAATTGTAAAATTGAGTATAGCATGTTTCATAATTTCACGATTTTAGTATGTTTGTCTACTCACTTAATGTGTCTTCTCCACATAAATAAAGAAATTCAATTCTCTAGCATTCTTTGAAGTTTCCACATAAATAAACATTAACAACTATTCTAGTTTACTATATAGAGAATTAAAGCAACCATCGTAGGATTGATTCATCAACGAAGATCTCCTATCATGGTAGGTGCCTTTCGAACAACACCTTGTCTTAAAAAACAAATCAATTGTTATTTTCTGATTATATCTCTTTTTGTTTTGAATCATATTTGTTTCAGATCTATTATTGTTGTAATTTCATATTTGAGTTAGATATCTTTTGATTTTGATAAAGGTTGAATTATATCTGTTTTAGATCTGTTGTTGTAAATTCAGATTTGGCTTAGATCTCTTTCATTTTGATGAAGGTTGCTTCTTTTGATAAATTTCTGTACTTAATTATCTTCTAATTACGGTTTAATAATTAATAAGTGTGCCACGTTATAGAGTGAGTGGTCAACATCGGCTTCTAATGGTCAATGTTACTTGACAAAAGTACTAAAATCGCAAAACTGTGAAATGTGAGAAACTCAATTTTACAATTTGTAAACTAGAAAAATCAAAGATTAAACCTAAAACATATTTAGGTCTTTATTTTAGATTTGGTATCCCTTAACATCCCATGTAAATACAATAAAACTCAATCGGCCATTGATACTGGAAGTTAATAAATAGAAGATTGAAATCTAAATTCAATTTAATTTTGACAAAAAAAAAAAACAGAATAAAATGGTGTTAAGGCTCCAATACGGTTTCGATGAGGTTGCATCATTTCATGTGATTGAAAATTATATTAGTATTTTTTTTTTCCTAATCAGGGCATTAATAGGAAGTAACCCCTACCAATTGAGATCGTGAGCACAAACAATTCTTTTTTAATATGATTTATTTCATATCAAAAGAGATGATTCAAATTTTAAATCACTTGATTAAAGGACACAAAAGAGATTAACACTTATGTTAATGGTTGTCTATATTCTATGTGCAGCCACAATTCATGCTTGAAGCTATATTGAAAGCTATACATAGTAGAGAGAAGAAACAAGCATTTGATATGAAAAACGATTTTAAATGTCTATATATCAGAAGCCTCGACCGATTTGGTGTATAGAAACTTGAAAGTGATAAGCCAAGGATCCTAGAATTGACAATTAACTGTAGAACTCAAAAATCTTTCTTGCCAATGCCATCACTTCTTGCATACATGTCCAGGCTTCCCGTTCTTCACACAAATGCAGCAGAAGCTGCATCCGCACCTAGAAGGACAAAATTGGAGCTGACACACAATCACTAACAATGAATTACAACAGCACATAGAATTAATGCGGTCAAAAGCCATGAAAATGTTCAACGTAACTTGCAAATAATGTGTTCACATCCAGCTCGTGCACCGGGGACATTTCATCCAATTTTTTTATCTTCCTTTGTAACTCTTGGAATTCGTTACAACTCATCTTTTCATGCCAAGGAACCTTACACTGCGCACAAAACAGCCTATGACAAGAGGGGCACTCAGCACCAGTCACAACTTCTCCTCCATTTTTCACCAACAAAACAGAACAATCCTTAAAGGGGCAGTAATAATAAGTCTTCTCCGACTCAACAATCAAGGACTCAAACATCGCACATTTCCATCTAACAAGAACTTCCCTAGGCAGAATGGCATGCAAATATTCAGGCTTCAATTCCATCGAACACTTTGGGTTTGGACACATTACCACGAGAATGTTTTGGTGCATTTGAGTGGCCACGTGTTTGGATATGCCGTGAGTGCAAAAGGAGTGCTCACATTTACCCACTTTGAACATATCAGACACTGGTTTGTCATCAAGACATATACCACAAAAGAATTTCGAGGACTGGTCACTCTTGTTTGTTTCATTATCGTGATCATGATGACAAAGCAGGGGGGATTTTTTCTTCTCGTCGCCGTCGGTCAACGTGGCTGTTGAAGAGTTGATCACCATTCTTCTTCTCGCCCCATGGTGGCAAGGGCTGTCGGAAGGAGCGGCGGAGAGAGAGGTGGTGAAGTTGGAAACGATGGCGGCGAAGCGTTCGCGGAGAGATAGGGCATGGTGAGTTTTGGAAGTCACGAGTGAGAGTAAAAGGACCATGATGATGATATTAGGGAGGCTGATTGATGAAACTGTTACACTCTTAGAAATCTATTTTTGCTGGACTCGTAAGATTTGTAATTTGTTATTATATAATACACCCCCAAAACAAAAGATTTGTTATATAATGATAACTATATTATTTTTCAATCCTGGTAGATTTTATGCTTAAATAAAGTGTCATCATTGTATTTATTCTTTTTCTTTACCAAAATTTTATCTATTTTTTAACTTATAAAAATAAAATATTTTATTTAATTATGGTAACAAGGTAACTTAACAAGTATATATATTTTTGGTAACTAAATTTCTAAATCTTAAATAAATTAATTTTTAATATTAAAAATCAATTTAATATTAATTTATGGAGTTTTGGGTAGAGACATGTGTCAATTGGCCTAGTTTAAATTAATTGATAATATTAATTATAGAAACTAAATTAAAAAATTTCTTTTGTAAACAACTATGACACTTTTATAAACAAATCATATATACTTTATATATTAAAATCCTTCATAGAATCGATAACGAAAATGATCTTGATTATTGATACCAAGTTAAGTATGAATAGGAATATAACGAGTCCAATGGAGTTCTTAAAATTTGAATTTGACTTCTGAAAAAAATTGATGATTCAATTGACTAATTTATTGAATCAAGATAAATAAAAAATCTAAACTTGATTTGTCGAGAAACATAATCTTAATTTGTTTAACTCATTTATAACTTAATTATTTTTGTTTTTTAAAATTTTTCCTATATAATTTTTAACTATTTCAATATAATATTTAATAATCATTTTAATATTAGATAATTATCCACTAATAGCAAAATGAGCTTAACATGTGATACCTGAAATTTAAAAAAATTAATAGAAAATGAACTAAATAATTAATTTAACATAGGCCAAAATTGCTTTCACAAATATATGTATATATATAAGAACTATTAACGGATTCTTAATGTTGAACTTTCAAAAGCTTGAGTTCGACTTATTTAAATAATTAAGCTTAATCCTAAGCTTAAATTTATTTATTTAATTAAACAACCGAACTTAAACAAGTAATTAACAAGTCGAACTCCAACAGAATATTTCAGGAATAGCTTGGTTGGTTCATTTATACCACTAAATATGAATATAAATATAAAAAAAATTGACTTCTCCAATCCACCTCAAATAAGACAATTATGATGAATCTCAAACCAACTTAATTAGTCTCGTTAAGAAAATTATATATAAATAAATATTTTTATGAAAATTACAATAAAATGATATTAAAAAATGCACAATATATATAAAAGAGAGATTAATTTACTCTAAAAGTAATTTTAAAGTTAATTTTAATCATTATGATTAATTTTCTTGCATTAAAACCATAGTTTGTTTTTATTTTTTTACTTTTGGCAATTCAGTAAGTTAGACCACTTGATATATTCAAGACACAAACATCACATGATTGTACTTGAAAGTTCTTTTTTTTTTTTTTAAATGAAAGGGGCTAAAGCTCCAACAACAAACTAAAAACTGCGTGGAAACATGGTAGAAGAAACATCTTCTAAAAAAGCACAAGACAGAAAAGAAGGAACTAAATCGAAAATCAGTTGATCCTCAGGCGAATAATCATAGTTTTACTAACTTTATCAGCAACTTTTTTTCCTTCTCTGAACGTGTGAGACCAATCAAAATTCCCTTCAAGCCTCCTAAATTCATGAATCTTCTGAATCAGAGCATAGCAAGCATCTGAAATAGGACAACCATGCCTTATAAGATTAATAACTGCCAACGAATCAGACTCCACATCAAAATGTATATATACCCCTTCTCCAGGCAATCTTCATTCCCAAATAAATTGCCCATAATTCAGCCTGAGCAATGGTGCAATATCCCATATCAACACCATAAGCAAACATCACAGCACCAAGGTATCCAACATATATTAGGAATAGGCACATGTATATCAGAATTTGCATTCAGAACTTCAATATTCTGAAAACTGACCTGAATGGCATCCACCTTGCAGTAAATATGCTTTAATAACTTAGAAGCATATTATCCAATGTGACCACAAAAATCATGTTCCATTTTCTCCCTTGCAGAACATCCATAGACGAGGTGTTACTATGCAGCCACTCTCTAAAATCCATGTTAGAAAAATCCTTGTACTCGGAAGTTATCTAAGAGGTTCAAAAACTTTATGCTGTAAACTGTCGACTTACAGCTTATCAACGCCTATTGCCATACACAAAGCACCTAAGTTTCTTTTCATAAAAAATGTGTGGAAAACTCAGAACCAAGTACTCCATTGTCAAACATGACAATCATATGACTATTGCATACACTTATAAAGTATCGTGGGAGATATATCGAATGTCATCCCATGTGATAAATTAACCATGAACTGAATTTAAAATGGATGGTATTGAACATATTTAAAATAACAAATATGATATCCAGATTTAAAAAAAATAAATAACACGATGAACATCAGCCAATCACAATAAAAAAACAATTTATACTTTTTTAAAATTAAAAGTTCAATTACCTACAACTCTTATTGAGGAAAGTGATGAACAGATGAAGAAATAACTAGCCTTCTTCATTTATACAAATAAATAACTTTTTGAAACCAGCAATAACTTTTTTAATCATTTCTTCTTGTGCTAACAGGCTACTTCTCTTCTTTTTGTTTCCACTCTTCTTTTCTCACTTTATTCAAATTGTGATGTTCATTGGAGCATTTCTCTTTGAATCTGGGTTTTCTGAAAGTTACCAAGTTGCCACCTACAATCTTTTCATCTTTCCTTGCTCGTCTTCCTCACCAATTCATTGACGAATTTCGGCCCCCCGAAAAACGCAAATTGGCACGCCTGAACCAACCCACAGTTCTCTGATAAAGGTCGTAAACTATTCTCCTCATTATCATGCATCGATGTTCAGGGTTCCAATTCTTCCCACAAATGTAGCAGAAGTTGCATCCACACCTGGAAAGACAAAATTGGAGCTAATACAATCACTTCCCACATACATTTCCATTAGTATGAAATAAAAATGAATTATTTAGAAAGCATGTCAAAAGCCATGAAAATGATCAATGATACATAACACAAAACCTGCAGGCAATGTGGTCACATCCACCACATCTCTGGACAAACATAGTGCAGTGGGGGCATTTCTTCCAATTTTTTTCCTTTGCCAAATTGAAAAACTTCTTATCCAACTTTTTTTCATTCTTTTTCACCCTTTGGAATTCCTTACATTTCTTCCTTCCATGCCAAGGAGCCTTACAATGTGCACAAAATCGCCTATGACAAGAGGGACACTCAGCACTGGTGGCAACTTCTCCTCCCTGATTCACCAACAAAACCGAACAATCCTTAAAAGGGCAGTAAGTCTTCTCCGACCCAAGAATCAAAGACTCACGTCTCAGACATTCCCATCTATCAATGACATCACAAGGCAAGATGGTACGCAAATATTCAGGCTTAAATTCCACATAACAGTTGGGGTCTGGACAAATGACCTTGAGAATACTTTGATGTATTTGAGTCACCACGTGTTTTGATATGCAGTGAGTGCAAAAGGGGTGGTTACACTTGCCATCTTTGAACATATCAGACAGTGGTTTGTCATCAAAACATATACCACAAAGGAATTGCGAGGGTTGATCACTCTTCTTTGCTTCACTGTGATCATGATCAATGGGGGGTTCACTCTTCAACAAATCTTTGTTTAGCTTGATTGAGGTGAGGAGGTGTGGCTGCTCTTGTTCATTTTCTGCTTGCAAACTTTGTTTGACAATCATGATGGTTGAGAGTGTATTAAGAGTTTTGTCAATGCTAATGTTGTGTGTGACTGTGTGAGTGTGAAAGATTAATGTGTAAGTAGCTGAAAATCAGTGACATGCAAATGGCATGGACTGAGCCACTTGGACCCTTGGACGGAGTTTGCCTTAACAAAAAACCGCTACACTGTTTACTTCTTCAAAACCCTTGCGCTTTTTTTGGCAAAAGTAGGTATCCAATCTAACAAAAACTGAAAAAGTGATTGAAAAATATATCTAAAACTGAATAAACTAAAAATTGAAATATTTTATTGGATAAGATTAAATCACAGATTTAATATAAAAAATCAATTCAGTCCGATAACAACTTACAGAAGTTGAGGATTGATTTGAAGCTGATAAATTAATGTTCGTGTGTGCCTAATCTTTCATAAGGCACGGAAGGATTATTTTTAAGATCGCATAATGGTCAATTTAATGTGTCTTTTAAGGTGCATTATAAGAGAAACATAACTGAAATATTATTAAAATATTGTTACTTTTTCTGTATTTTAATTATGAGACAGAATGAGTCTGATATTTATTTTGCTGTTGCAGACCGATTTAGTTGTGGGAAATGCATCCCCTTTAATATTGTATAAACATCCAACGTGTGTCAAGGTGAGTTTGTTGGGTCATCTTCTTTTAAAAAGAATAAAATTATTTATTATTGGATATTGTGTTGTGTTATTGGTATGCTTTATCCTTATTACTAATTATTAATTTTATGCCGATGACTGTCATGAGATAATGGCAAGCTGAAGAATACCTGTTTTTTTTATTTATAAAAATACTTGGTTCTAATCCAATAAATAGAAAACTATGGCTGTAAATAGTAATTTGACATAAAATAGTAAAATATAAAAATAAAACAAGATATAAATTTATATATATAAGAGGATTATCATATAAATAACACAACTTTTTATCAACTTTTTTTTTTCAATATTTTTTTTAAAAAAATCAATAATTAAAAATAACAATTAATATATTTAACAAAGTTCTATCACCTAGCCTACATTAAACTTTTCTGACAACAAATTACTCTTCAGTTTTTATAAAAGCCTATTTAGTTAAAAAGGTTATACCAAGTCATTAAAAAAAATTCCAACAAGCCAACCAACCTATTTAAACAAATATAAATTATATTTTTGTTATTTATTATTTTATTATATTAAAATTGTTATAATGTATCAAAATCATACATATGTTTTTGAAATATTAATCATGTTATTTGTTAGCTTTTTGACAAGCATACCAAGTCGAGCAAATTATATAGAATGAAAGATCAAGTATCATACCTATTTACAAGAACTCGTGTAATATTCGATAAAATAGCAACATTCACTAACTATTGCTTTTAGAAACAACAAATTTAATTTGATTGCCAAAATTTAAATAGAAAGAAATTAAAAATAAACATAAAGTTCAAGAGCAAAAGAACAAAAAACTCTTTTTGGGTAATTTTTACTAACATTTAGAATGCGATAAAAAGAGGTAAAAATAACAAAGAATAAAAGAGATGAGATTGATTTCACTAGAAAAGATCACTCCTCTAGTTCAAAGTCAAATTATTATCATCTACTCACAAAAAAAACTCAAACCCGGATCCCTCAGATGAAAAAAAAACCTTAAATCCCTTGACCAAACTATCAATCTTTTGACTAGTCTAACCAAGTGGCTTGCTTTAAGAGTAAGAGTTAAAAGATGATTAACAATTCTTGTTTCATTCCTAGACACAAAAACCATTAGGTGTTCCTCTCCATTTCTAAGTTCAAAAGCATTTTTCAATGACAATTCAAACCACAACATCAAACAAATGGTAGTGATCAAGTCAAAGCAAACATTAATGCATAGAAAATAACACTTAATAATGAATAATAAACATAAATATTAATAATCAAAATGCAAACATAAGAATGAGTTCAGTTACATCAACTCCCAGTATAGGTAAATCTAACTATACAACTATAAGAAAAGAAGAAAATAGATGAAAAAATAATGAGATTGTTGGAATTTTTTATTCTAATAATTAATGTAACTAATATTATAAGACAATTACGTTAGTTAGTTATCATTAGTGGACTTTATTTTATGTGGTCAAATTAAGTGAATTCATTAGACTATTAAATAAGCTGATATGAGCTTAAATGAGCATATATAAGTATTGGCTATTAGCAGATAATGAAAACTCTATTAGGTTAACACACTATAAGAAAATTATGGTTTCCAACATATCAAGTTGCGCACATAGTTTATCTTTTCCCTATCTTAAGATTTACGAAGGTTTTTGATAACTGTTAAATATGAGTTATTTTGATAATAAAAATATATTGAAAATATCTTTAAAAATATTAATTTAGCAGTTATCTTTGGCTTAAATATTAAGATTTGATATTTTTCTTATCCATGGCTTGCAGATATGAAAAGGAGAGATTAAAGGAGAAAAAAGATCCAAAAAAAATATCCAAAATATCAAGAAATCTCAAGAAGATATGATTACAAGCAAAACAAATACAAAAGATATCAAAAATATCAAAAAAGAAAGATTTCTAGCATCAAGCCCAAGTTCACTCCAACAATTATAAAAAGAGAGTCAAGCCAAGGAGGAGAAAAAGACAACAACCCCCATCTCCTAAGGGTCGATGGCCATGAGTGGCTGAACCCCTAGTTAGGGTCTGACAGGCCTAAAAGCCAAGCCCCATCTATTCTATTATCTTTCCTGCTTTTATCTTGCATTATTCATCTTTATATTCTGTTAGGGGTTAGACGCTCGGGAAAGGGTAACTTCTAAATAAGATTTAAAGAAGGTATGCATGCATTGGTTTTAGGGGTTAGACACTCAGAAGAGGGTAACTTCTAATCGAACAAAAAGAAAGAATTTCATAAAAAAGTCATTGTTAGGAATATAATGATTATTTTATGCCCATGCATTCTCGCAAACATCTATAATTCATACTTCATGTATTTTATTTGTTGAGTCTTTGCAAAGAAATTTGGAAGATAGATAAATAAAATAGGCTTGTCATTGTGAGGAATTAGGGGCAAGTAATTGAACAGATGTGGGTAGAACAGAGTCACCTAAATTGATAAAGAAAAATCATAAACTCATACATTCTAGGCAAACAAGGCAGGCCAGGTCCCAACCTTATCATATTCTGATTTTATCTTCTATTTTTTATCTTTTACTTTTCTTATCTTATTTTTTTATCTTCTATTTTCTCTTATCTTTATCATATCTTAATTTAAATATTTTATCTTCTATATTTATCTTTAAATCTTTTATCCTTTCTTTTAAATCTTTATCTTATCTACTATATTTTCTTATCTTTATTTTAAATTCTTTATCTATTGCTTTTAGATTGGGTTTGCATTAATCTAAGTACAAACAAAGTCCATGTGGATTCGACACTCGGACTTCTGAGTACTTTACTACTTGTGACAAATTTAGTACACTTGCCAACGAGTTAATAGTTTTATTATGAAATAAAGAGGCTCCGACTGAGAAAGACCATAAGACCACTTGTTACATTATTGATCGATTGTTTGTGATTCAACGATGTTGAAGAATACTTTGATCAGGAACTAATTACGGATTCAGATATTTTCTCTAATACTTAATAAATAGGCATGTTGTAGATCTTATGGCTTTTTGGTGAACTGTTCTAGGATATGTACCTGCGAATTTTAGCTTATGCATAAAAAAGAATAAAGAATCGCTACAAAAAAAGCTATTACCGACAACCAGAATCCACTGGTAATTCAAAACTTTCGACAGATTTTTGACAAACCAAAATCTATTGGAAAAATGGTCGTAGGAAATTTTAACATATGGATTTTTGCTGTCCATTGAAAATTTCTGACCGAAATATCCGTCAAAAAGATTCCTTTGAAAATTTATGATGGATATTTTCCATGGGAAATTTCCAATAGCAATATATCCATGGGAAATTTCCAAGATTGAACGAGTTAGGTTGATATTCACTTGGAAATGATTGTTGGAATGACATTGAAAATCAATATAAGGTTGCTAAGCGCAGAAGCAAGAGTTTATATCCACAAAGAAGCATTATAAGTCTGCCTCCCTCGTTCAATGCAAATTATTTCAAAGAATAACATCCATGAAGATAGTATATTATTCATAAAAGGATTTGAAAACTGAACAAAGGTGAAACCAAACAAAACGAAGACAAAAAATAAAAGGATGATTCAGATTATTCATCACC
Organism: Glycine max; assembly: GCF_000004515.6. NCBI lineage: Eukaryota > Viridiplantae > Streptophyta > Magnoliopsida > Fabales > Fabaceae > Glycine > Glycine max. The sequence continues at coordinate 5,839,190 of NC_038254.2, read as the reverse complement.
AAACACAAAAAGATAGGACAAAGGTGAACAAAGAGTGTGCGCAACGATTATCTTACGATTTGAAAGCAAAGAAAAATTCCATGTGGGTTGAAAGATGAATAGCGATTGGACATAGTATAGGTGAAGCCAACAATGGTAGCAGGTTGAATGACCAAAGTGAGGATGATAGTGTGCTCAAGGGCATGGGTTGGGGTCAATGGTAGTGACGATGTGAAAGGTCAACGATAGTGTGAAAGCACAATGCAAGGTGATTGAGGGATCAATGGTAGCAATGCTAGGTGACTGAGGAGGGCTAGGGTTGGGTCGTTTTTGTTTGGGGAAAACTTCAATTTTCAACTGACAGAATTAAAATTCTTGACAGAATTAAATCTGTCGGAAATCATAATTTTTCGTGAAATTTTTGTTGTCGGTTATAACATTTTTTTTCTTGTGGTGAATAAGGATTAAAGATTTCCAACATAAAAATAGTAGGGAAGTCATGGAGAGCAAAGAAGAAAGTTTCCCAGCCTTCACCTTCAATCCTAGACAACTCTCTTAACCAAATCTTCCTTTAATTCGCATCCTTGGAGCTTAAAGAAGGCCAAACATATTGTCCTGTCATTTTTGCATAATGGCCTATGTGCTGAGAATGAGGTTCACACTTAACTCAAATCTTTGGAAGTGGGAGCAATTTGCTCGATGCACACCAGGTTTCAACTCTAACCCCTTTAGCCTTGAATTGGGTCTCACACTAGCTATCTTTTTTCTTCATTTATTTCTACAGCTAAATAAACTAAATTTAGATAAAAAAATAAAACATTTTAACTATTTTAAAAAAGCTCTTCTAATTTTTTCAGAACTTAATTATAAACAAAATCAAACAAACTTAAATGTATTGAAATATTAATATAATTTCCTACAAAATGATTATTAATATAAGGTTCCTAAAGTCATTATCATTCACCTATATAAATAGTTAAACATATAAACTTACAGAGTAATCAATTTATACTTTATTTAGTTACTTATTATAAAATAGACGTTTTAACTAATTAACTATGTTGTCATGAAAGTAATAAACATAATGTGGTAGCCTTAACTTTTATACAACGCAATTAAACTCTCGTTGCTTGTGCTTCATATTTTTTTGATTTGATAGTCATCGTAATTATGGTCTTATGCTCCTAGTGATATCCAAAAATATCCCTAAGATTGTTAAAATTAGACGGGAGCAATTGGTTGAATCGGAACCAATCTAGGGAGATCCAAAGACTCTATAAGATAAGAGTATTTCATAACTAGTGTAACATCAAATAAAATCGATATAAAATATCAATTTGAAATGGTATTTTTAAAAGAATGTTTTTTTTTGTTTTTTCTTTGAATTTAAAATTTTAATATAAAATATTTTAAAGCTAAATAAAACACACATTTAATAAAAATTACAAATAATATAAATTGTTTATCTCGATTTCTTATAATTTTGTATTGTATTAATTTTTTTTTCCACTTTAAATGTAAACATGTTATTGTTAATAAAAATTGTTGTATTTTATTAAAATTTAAACTTAAGTATCGTGATATATTTGATTGAGATTTTTATGTGTGCTTTAAATGCTAAGAATCTAATAAATAATATTTTACTTTAGTTTTTAATGTCATAAAATTATAGTATCATATTTATGTATTGTATTATTTTATTAAAATCGATTTAATTACTGATTAATTATTGCTGAACCAATGAACTTTGAATTATTGTCACGGTCAATTTAATGATCAATCCAAACTCAAAAACATTAATATTCCTATAAAATTCATTTATTTGAATTGATTATAAGATTAATTCTCCGTGCTTTAGCTTCATATGTCAGAACTTATTAGTTATAAGATTAATCCTCCCTGCTTTAGCTTATGCTAGAACTTAGAAGATGCTATGATATGGGGTGTTAGAAAGAAAATAAAAGAGCAGCATCCATGAAAACTCGAAAATGTGAAGGAAATCGTTCCGAACACTCCCTTTAAAACGATATCTGGCCATTGAAATCTATCTATCGACGTTCCATAATGGTCCAATTATTAGTCCACGGATCGCAAACCTGAACCGTCGATTAAGCGAAAAATCCAACGACAGAAATCAAAATTCAAAACACGCTGGCTTCCTCTCCCCGCTTCAATAAATACCCCAATCTCCCTCTTCTTCTTCAATTCAAACCAAAATCCCAATACCCCAAATTCAATTTGTACCAAACCAATCTAGGGAGATCCAAAGACTCTATAAGATAAGAGTATTTCATAACTAGTGTAACATCAAATAAAATCGATATAAAATATCAATTTGAAATGGTATTTTTAAAAGAATGTTTTTTTTTGTTTTTTCTTTGAATTTAAAATTTTAATATAAAATATTTTAAAGCTAAATAAAACACACATTTAATAAAAATTACAAATAATATAAATTGTTTATCTCGATTTCTTATAATTTTGTATTGTATTAATTTTTTTTTCCACTTTAAATGTAAACATGTTATTGTTAATAAAAATTGTTGTATTTTATTAAAATTTAAACTAAGTATCGTGATATATTTGATTGAGATTTTTATGTGTGCTTTAAATGCTAAGAATCTAATAAATAATATTTTACTTTAGTTTTTAATGTCATAAAATTATAGTATCATATTATGTATTGTATTATTTTATTAAAATCGATTTAATTACTGATTAATTATTGCTGAACCAATGAACTTTGAATTATTGTCACGGTCAATTTAATGATCATCCAAACTCAAAAACATTAATATTCTATAAAATTCATTTATTTGAATTGATTATAAGATTAATTCTCCGTGCTTTAGCTTCATATGTCAGAACTTATTAGTTATAAGATTAATCCTCCCTGCTTTAGCTTATGCTAGAACTTAGAAGATGCTATGATATGGGGTGTTAGAAAGAAAATAAAAGAGCAGCATCCATGAAAACTCGAAAATGTGAAGGAAATCGTTCCGAACACTCCTTTAAAACGATATCTGGCCATTGAAATCTATCTATCGACGTTCCATAATGGTCCAATTATTAGTCCACGGATCGCAAACCTGAACCGTCGATTAAGCGAAAAATCCAACGACAGAAATCAAAATTCAAAACACGCTGGCTTCCTCTCCCCGCTTCAATAAATACCCCAATCTCCCTCTTCTTCTTCAATTCAAACCAAAATCCCAAATCCTCAAATTCGATTTGTACCAAATTTTCTTCACAAAATGTCTGGTCGTGGGAAAGGTGGCAAGGGTTTGGGAAAGGGAGGTGCCAAGAGGCACAGAAAAGTTCTTCGTGATAACATTCAAGGTATCACGAAACCTGCGATTCGTAGGTTAGCGAGAAGAGGTGGCGTTAAGAGGATCAGTGGTTTGATCTATGAGGAAACCAGAGGAGTTCTGAAGATTTTCTTGGAGAACGTGATTCGAGATGCTGTGACCTACACCGAGCACGCTAGGAGGAAGACGGTGACTGCCATGGATGTGGTTTATGCGCTCAAGAGGCAGGGAAGGACCCTCTATGGTTTCGGAGGCTGAATGATTGATTCTTAGTATTATTAAATTATGTTGCAGGATATAATATTATGCCTGTTCTTCTGAAATTCGGTGTGATGTTTAGTTTAGATTCGTTCTGTAACATATGAATCTTCAAAGGTTCTGTTCGGCACAGAAAATGTACTACTTTAATTGAAATTAAAATGAAGGAGCAGCGTTTTCGTGGTGCATTTTATAGCTTAAGCTTTTTTTCTCTTATGAAATTGAAGCTCCTGTTGACTTTTTCTTTTCTCTTTGCCATTATAATTGATGGCACTATTGGAAAGGAGTAAAAATGCTTAGGATTTTGTTTTGGAACGCTATTTCGTTGGTGGTGTGTTTTACCTTGAATCTGTTGATAGAGGATGCAACCCAACACTTCAATATACGCAAGCTTTGTCATGTAATTTCAGTTTTGTTTCAACTGATTTTCAGCGTTAGGTTGTGTGGATGCGAAGAGATTAGGTTCATGGTCAAATAAGCCAAAGACAAAATACGAACCGTTCAATCACACTTAGAATTCTATTTTCTGAGGTCCTAATGTTTTTGAATTTTATTTTTGGGGGGCGAGTATTCTTTTTATTATAGTGGATATTGAAAAGTGTTCTTCCTTGCTCCAAAAGGGGAAAATCATGTGCTTTGTGTAGAAAATTGTAATGGTGGTCAGTATCAAGCAATTCCTTTGTTTTTTAAAATGATATTATTTTTATGATTATTAAAATTGAATCATAATTTTAAATATTAATATAAAGATAACATAGAGATGGACAATAAAGAAGTCAAATCCTTTATTACCAGGGTCTTCCTCATTGAATAATGATAGATATTTACAGTAGAATGATTTGGATGTTTTAGAGGTAATCATATTTTGCAAAAAATGCTTTGTATGGTTGAGATTAGGTATTTTTTAAGGTTGATTTATTTTTGAGTGATGGTATTTTTATATTCATAAATTTTAAATACTTAATTGACAACTTTAGATGATACTTGGTTTAGGTGTTATTTTTTATTTTCAAAGAGAATAAAATATTTTTTTTTTAATTTTTTTAAAAATAGATTTAAAACTAAAACAACAAACTAATATTTTCAATCTTTGCTAAAAAGATAATACTTTAAACTACTTTCCTGTCAATAAATATTAAAATTTGAAAATAAAATTATTTTTAGAAAATAAAAACAGAATATAAACATTTAAATTAAATGTTATTTTTTTTTATCACATTTTTCTTATTAAATCATATTACCTACTAGGATTGTACTTATACTTTTCTCTATTTCATCTCCTTCTCTCACGTGTCAATTAGCTTGAGTGGTCAAATTTTCTTTTTCTTTTTTTGAAAACAAATGTTGTTAAATACTACAAGGATGTGTTTCTGTCTATATTAGAAAGAATTTAAGCATCCATTCCGTTGTAAAGAAAGAAAGAGAAATGAGTAGAAAGTTTCTATTTAAATATTTTTTCTTCTAAATCAAATTTATACACTCTTAATTTAAACATTTTTTCTTAATTTAATTTATTTTCACTCAACCGAATGCTACCTAAATGACTTAGAAGTGAATTGATTTTAACTAAATTTAACAAACCTGAAATTTCATACACATCAATTTTGTTCACACATGCTATTGCATTCTCACTTCATTTTAACTATCTTGTTTCACTTGTTGAAAAATTTGTCTTATCTTCTTAGCATTTTTTAAATGTTATTTCAAGTAATGTTAATTTTTTAAATTTTATTATTATTATTATTTTGTTTCTCTTCTTTTATATATTTATTTTAACAATTATATTATTTAATTAATTAATTATTATAGTAATAAACTTTTGAATTAAAATTCTCATTTTTACTTTTTAATTAATATCATTTGTTTAATTTTATAAATGTTAAATTATTCATTTGATTCTTATAGTTTCATGATTCTTACTTTTTTAGTATCTATAATTTGAAAGTGATCTTGTTAATCCATATAGTTTACATTTTAATTTTCTTTAAAAATGATCTTTTTAGTTTCTATAATTTTATTATAGTTTTTAGATTAGAGACTAAAAAAAATTAAAATATAAGATATAAGGATTAAAAAGAACACTTATAAACAGAGATTCAAAAAAAATTAAAATATAAATTAAAAAAATTAAAAAAATCAAAAATAAAAAGATAATAACCATACAATTGTAAATTTAACCTTTTATAAATTACTATTACCAACGAAATAAAGTAATAACCGCCGTTTAAAAAGATGTTAAAAAAGTGCAGCCACCAAAGACTCGAAAGCCGGGAAAAGTAGAGAAAGTCGCAATCCGCAGATGTTCCAAAAACGAAATCTGGCCGTTAAAATCTACTTATCGACGTTCCTTAATTGTCCAATTATGAATCCACGGATGGCGAAAGGATCCGTCGATTAATCCAAAATCCGACGGCAGAGATGAAACTTCAAACCTCGGAAGATTCCCTTCCCGCTCCGATAAATACCGCAATCTCCAAATTCAAATCAAAATCGCAAATCCTCAAATTCGATTTCCTACCAATTTCTCTCGAGAAAATGTCTGGTCGTGGAAAAGGTGGCAAGGGTTTGGGCAAGGGAGGCGCCAAGAGGCACAGGAAAGTTCTTCGCGATAACATTCAGGGTATCACGAAACCTGCGATTCGTAGGTTAGCGAGAAGAGGTGGTGTGAAGAGAATCAGTGGTTTGATCTACGAGGAAACCAGGGGGGTTCTGAAGATTTTCTTGGAGAACGTGATTCGAGATGCTGTGACCTACACCGAGCACGCTAGGAGGAAGACGGTGACTGCCATGGATGTGGTTTATGCGCTCAAGAGGCAGGGAAGGACCCTCTACGGTTTTGGAGGCTAAAGAATTTAACCCTTCTTTTCTGGGTTGCAGGATAAGACATTGGTTCTTTTGAATTTGCGTGGTGTTTTAGTTTAGGTTTGTTATGTATCATACGAATCTCTGGTTTGCATAGAAAATATTTCATTTGAAATTTAAATGGAGTATCGTTTCTGTTAGGCATATTATTTCGGCTAAATTAGTTTTTTTTTCTTCTATTCTATTTTATTATTTAGGTGTAATTTGTTTTTTTTTTATGTTTTGAGATTCAAATGATGATTTAAAATTATTTAAAGATAAATTTGAATTGTCACAATATCTAATTTTTTTATAATTTGAACTTAATGATTAAATTGAATTGATTTAAAAAATTAAAAAAATAAATTAAGTCTAAAAAATAAATTAATGGATTAAATAATTAATTTTATCTAATATTTCGCAAAGATTTGTTCTACTCAATGTTTAATGTGTTGTGAATATTTTTGCATTGGATTATTTACCTTAGGAAATCGCTCTAGTTAGTTAGTATTGAACACAGATGGAAAAGTACCTAAAACGATTGTGTTCCGCATAATTGATCATTTTTTTTATTAATGTTGTTAATCAACATTAATTGAAATTTGTGATTAGAAATTATGTTAACATTTTTGTTCCACATATATTTTATTTTTTTCAATTGTATCTAATATTTTTTCTTTTTTTATATTAGTTTTATCTATTTTTGTTAATGTTAATTGAAATATATGAGTAGGTAAAATTGTTTTGATATTTTTGTTAAATATTAAATAAAAAATTAACAATTGACTATATGAAAAGATAATAATAGTTTTTTTAATGTTTAACTCTTATTTTATTATTGTTAACACTTAAAGTATAATTTTTTATTGTGACATTATATCAAAAATCTAATCATTAAAATTAAATATTTCAAAAAAAAGAAATTAAAAACAAAAATGCTGGAATAAAACAATAAAATTTGAAAAAAAAAGACTATAGTTAATTAATAGATGTTGCTATGAACATATCTAACAAAAATAACAACCAAGCAACTCAACACACCAAAAAATTGAACGAAAAAAAGAAAGAAAGAAGGATGTTAATAATGAGTTCACGTTCAATAAAAAGAAAGAACAATGTTAACATATACATACCAACAATGAGTTTACTTTCAATAAAAAGTTGAGTTTATGCCTAATTAGAGAAAAAAAAAGAAAGAGTATTAAATATTTTTAGGTTGAAAATTGTATCATGTCTTTTATGAAGATAAGAGGAAAAAGATGTGGATACTTAAGATATAAATTTTCATTAAAAGTCATGTGATTAACATGTGTTTATTTTCTATTAAATTTTTAAATGATGTTTAAGAGGAAGAGATCTCAGTATAATGTAAGCTAAAGAATTAAATGGTTTTTTGTAGGATGCAAAAAATAAGGGGTGTCAAATGTAATTTTTTTTTAAAAAAAACATAGGCGTACCAGTGTGAGGGAGAAGATGAAATATTTTAGATATAAATTTTCATTAAAAGTCATGTGACCAACATGTGTCTATTTTCTGTTGTTAAACGATGTTTAGGAGGAAAGGAATCTGAGTGTAATGTTAGCTAAACAATTAAGGGAATTTTTGTAGGATGCAAAAAATAAGAGGTGTTGGGTGTCATTTTAAAAAAAAAACACAGGGGATGTGAGTGTGAAAAAGAGAAAATGATATTATTTTAGACATAAATTTTAATTAAAAGTATCTGATCAACATGTGCCTATTTTGTTTAGGAGAGAGGGGACTCACTATAATGTGAGCTAAAAAATTAAGGGGTTTGCTGGGTGAAAAAAATGAGAAGTGTCGAGTGCAATCCGGAAAAAAAAAAAAAACGCAGGAGAATGCAAATATAATTTAATCTAAATATTATTAGCATCAATTTTAATTAATCAATCATGTTTAAGCCAGGGACTAAATAATTTATACTACAATCTACTAAAGAGATCATTTTTTCTAAGCTCCTTTTGCTTTTGAATTCTATCATTGGAAAACAAGTATCATTATGTGCTCTCCATAAATATTGAAAGGTGTTTTTCGTAGGTACAAATGGGGAAAACCGCGTCCTGTGTGGTAGAAAAGTGAAATGGTGGTCATGGACTGGGCTATGTCCTCTGTGGTAGAAAAGTGAAATGGTGGCCATGGACCGGGCTATTCTCATTTCTGGATTTGGATGTTTTTGGCTGCTATAAGTTTGTGTCTCAACCCAAAGGTTTTCAAGTGAACTGAGTATCAAAATTCTGTTTATGCTTGCTTGACAGACTCCTTTGAAACCAAATTTGAATTCTAAGTGTTTACTCCAGCATCTTCTCTGCTAGAATGCCCGAATGATTTCCCATCAGTCCCTTTTATTCATGTAGAAGCATTTATTTGTTTATTTTAGAAGCTAAAACTCCAGCTCTTAGGCATGAAATTAATGTCTTCAAAGCCTAGGTGTTGAAACGTTTGAGTGTTGAATTGCACGAGAACTTAAAGTGCTGGGATTTCTACAAAATACAATAAGAAAATGATAGAACAACTTCACAATATCGTCGTTGAATGCATTGCCTTTCCCATCAGCAATATTTGATTTACAAAGTCGTTTGGCCCCTAAGACTAAATTGAATAATGGCTCTCTTAGATCAGTCAAAATAGCTAAAAGTCTAACCAAAGCGATTCCATTATCCCCAAATGTTACGTTTAAAGTTATTGTGGAATGGAAGCATACTCTCTAATATATTCATTCATTATAATATAATATGTGCTCTTAGTTAAAATTTATTAAAAAAATATAAAATTATAAGTGAAGATTGATTAAATAAGAAATGAGATCTAAGAATAATATTTTTAATTTTTAATAATTTTAACTAATAATTAAAAGGGTATTTGAAAGAATATGGTAACAAATATATTATTAGCAATAACATTTGTCTTGTATAAATAAATTAGATATTTTGCCTTAATTATAGAAAGGGAAAACATTGAAATGATGCTTAGGGTTCACACATGGTCTTTCTCAAATTGGTAGGGAGAAGTCATTTATTCGTAAACTGATAACCGACAGTCACTTGAAATGGAATTTGAGTGATTTTGTTTTTTGTTTTTTGTTTTTTTATAAATCAAAACCAAACATCAATAATTGTTGTTTGAATGAAGTAAGATAAAGTTTTATATCTAACTAATTTCAAATCCTCACCCATTTTCTCATAGTAAGGTAAATACAAGTTGTTTGAAATTTGAATAAAAGACTTGTCCAATTTTGGATTCAAACGCCATCCTTATTTGGCAAGTATTATAATTCTAATTAAAAAATAACTGTCAGCGGTTACTTTTGTTGAATGACATTTTTTATGTATATCTCATTCTTTTCTTATGGTTTTAGGGCTTTTTGTTGGATGGCATTTTTTTTTTGGAATAGCTATTATATTTTCACATCCAAACATTTTAAATATTCAATTATTTTTTCTCTCTTTTATTATTACCTTACATTATCAATAATTTATTTATTTTTTCTTTCTTTTTCTTTGAAGTTGCAAATGTAAATTTTAAGGGTTCCCTAAATTAACAATTATAAGAAATCAACAAGATCTTGACATCTATGATTCTCATAAATAATAAATAAGCAATGCGTGTCTTTCTCCATACTCATACTTCTCTCTGGTGCACTTTGATTTCTTGAAAGATGAGAGAAATATGATTTTATTTCCTTGACTATTCTTTTTGTCTCTTTACGTTTCTGTGATGACTAGGGTTAGAGAGAACACTTTTCTGTAAGGAAGAAGACCTTATTTCATATTAGTGAGTATTAACCTTTTTTATAACTACTACTCCCATCAAGCATGAGTTATCTCTAGAAGCTTCTTTTATTTAACCCAATTATAATTTAATCCTTAATTATTAATTATTTATTTATTAGTTATACATAAGTCACATGCCTATCTCATATGAGACATTAATTCTAACATTTTCCCACTTGACTCATGTGATATTACCAAATATTATGAATTAAATAAATAAATAGATTAAACTAACATAATACACATTAAAATGACTAAACCTTTCTATACATTGGATACATTATAATTTCATGATTATAAATAAGAACCAATTCGAGTCATGACAGTTGTACATCACTTAATCAACATAGCTTCTTCCATGAACTACAAATTAGTCTTCTCCTTAATATGAGCATTAGTTAAGAGTACATAATTGGTCCAACATACTGTCTTTATTCATAACAAAATCTGTTAACAATATTCTAATACAAATATGCATGCAAACATAAAGAACATGTAATAAAAAACATATCATAAATAAGCTCAGAGTGTTAATAAAATGCATAAGTTAAATTACACTTAATGATCATCAATAACAATAATACTCATACTTTCAACATGCTCTATAAATGTCTTGGGCGATAATCCCTTTGTCAAAGGGTAAGTTATCATAAGGTTTGTACTAATATGTTCTATTGACATTCTTTGTTTCTGAACTTCTTCCTTTACGACAAAATACTTTAATTTCACATGCTTAGCACTCTTAGAGTACTTGTCGTTCTTAGAAAAAAATACTATTGCAGAGTTATCACAATACATTTTCAGTGGCCTAACAATACTGTTGAAAATTCCAAGTCTTGAAATAAAGTTCCGCAACCAATTAGCCTAAATTATATTGCGGGGCCGATCAAAACCATAGTGGTGATAGTGATGGAGAATCGCTCCTTCGACCACGTCCTCGGCTGGCTCAAATCCTCCCGGCCCGACATCGACGGTCTCACCGGCAGCGAATCCAACCCTCTCTCCGTCTCCTCCCCCTCCTCCGCCACAATCCCCTTCACTGACGACGCCCTCTTCATCGACGCCGACCCCGGCCACTCCTTCCAGGCCATTCGCGAACAAATCTTCGGTTCCAACGACACCTCTGCAGTCCCTCCCCCAATGAACGGCTTCGCCCAGCAAGCCGAGTCAATCCTCCTGGGCATGTCCAAAACCGTCATGAGCGGTTTCAAACCCCACACCCTCCCCGTCTACACTGCTCTTGCAAACCAATTCGGTTTATTTGACAAATGGTTCGCCTCCGTTCCTGCTTCCACCCAGCCCAACCGGTTCTACATCCACTCTGCCACCTCTCACGGCGCCATGAGCAACGTCTGCAAGGACCTCATCCACGACTTTCCCCAGAAAACCATCTTCGACTCCCTCAACGAGAATGACCTCTCATTCGACGTCTACTACCAGAACATCCCCGCCACGCTCTTCTTCAAGAGCCTGCGCAAGCTCAAGAATGCGGTAAAGTTCCACGACTATGCCTTGAAGTTCAAGAAGCACGCCGAGAAGGGGAAGCTTCCGAACTACGTGGTGGTGGAGCAGAGGTACTTCGATGTGGAGGTTTTTCCGGCGAACGATGACCACCCCTCGCATGACGTGGCGGCCGGGCAGATGTTCGTGAAGGAGGTGTACGAGGTTTTGAGGAAGAGTCCGCAGTGGGAGGAGATGGCAGTGCTGATTACTTACGATGAGCATGATGGGTTTTATGATCATGTGGCGACGCCGGTGGAAGGGGTGCCTAACCCCGATGGGATCGTTGGGCCCCACCCTTATTACTTTCGGTTTGATAGGTTGGGGGTGAGGGTGCCCACGTTTATTATCTCGCCTTGGATCGACAAGGGTAATGGTATGTGCTCTAAAGTTTTCAGCTTTTTCAGGTTGTGTTGGTTAACTGAGATTCGAGATGATTTGGGTTTTGTTTGGTTTGTTTTGTTTCTTTGAAAATTTAGAAGATTATTTCTAACACAAGTGTTTTAAAAACCAAAAAACAGAAGCAGGTGGGAGATGGTTTTTCATCCTCTTCTTGAAATGCTTTGTCTTCTTTTTCGTTTTGATGGTTTGGGATGACTTCTGTTTTGGTTTTTCATCCAAGTCCTGAAATAAAGTTCCGCAACCAATTAGCCTGAATTGTAGTCTCAAAACATGCTACAAATTCAACTTTCATGGTAGATGCAACAACAATTGATTGCTTTGCACTTTTCCATGATACTGCTCCTTTGGCTAAGAGAAATACATAGTTAAGAGTGAATTTTCTTGTATCCACATATTCAACAAAGTCTGAGTCTGAATACCCAATCACCTCAAGGTGATCAGACCTCCTATATGTAAGCATGTGATATTTCGTTCCCTGTAAGTATCTCATAACTTTCTTTGCAGCTTTCCAATGTTCCATTCCCGGATTACTTTGATATCTTCCTAACATTCCAGTTCCAAAGCTTATGTCAAGTCGAGTACAAATGTAAGCATACATAATACTCCCAACAACTGATGCATATGGAATTGCTTCCCTTTGTTTTCGTTCCAGTTCATTTCTAGGATATTGTGTGAGACTAAATTTGTCTCTTTATGAATTGGAATGGGTGATGCTGAGCATTTTTCCATCTTGAATCTCTCTAGTACTTTATTGATATATGCTTTCTAAGACAAGCCTAACAATCCTTGTGATCTATTTCAGAATATTTCTATCCTTATCACCTAGCTTGCCTCACCCATATTTTTTTTATTTCAAAGTTGCTAGAGAGAAACTTCTTAGTCTCATGAAGAAGACCAAGATCATTAGTTGCAAGCAATATATAATCAACTTACAGAATTAGAAAAATAACCTTACTCACACTAACCTTCAAATATATACACTGATCAATAATATTTTCCTTAAATCCAAAGGAAACAATGGTATCATTAAATTTTAAATATCATTGGCGGGAAGCTTGCTTAAGACCGTATATTAATTTCTTTAATTTGCACACCATGTGTTCCTTTCCTTTAACTGAGAACCCCATTGGTTGGTTTATATAAACATTCTCCTCTAAATTTTCATTAAGAAAGATAGTTTTCACATCCATATGATGTAACTCCAAGTCATAATGGGCTATTAATGTCATGATAATCCTGAAAGAATTTCGTGAGACTGGTGAAAATGTCTCTTTATAATCAATGCCATCTTTTTAAGTAAATCCCTTAGCAATAGGTCTAGCCTTGTAATGTTTAAGGTTTTCATGAAAGTCACGTTTAGTCTTGAAGACCCACCTACAATCAACTCTCTTTCAATGCTTTGGCAATTCTACAAGGTCCCAAACACTATTATGTTCCATGAAATTTATCTCTTCTTTCATGGCATTTAACCACTTCTAAGAATTATCACAACTTACAACTTATGAAAACGAAACTGGATCATTATCATTAATGCTTAAGTTTGTTTCTGTTTTTGTTTCATGTAGGTATACCACATAGTCATTCGAAATAGCTGGTCTCCTTTCTTTTTGAGACCTCCTTAATGTTACTTCTTGTGGTTCTTCCATAATAGGTTCATTATGTATCATGAACTCATTATTGTATTGCTCTTATTCATTATTGTTTGGAACAACTAAAAAACAATCACCTTACTGCTAGAGGCACAAGCTAAAGGGGCTTGCACTCTAACTTCTTTAATTTTCACATCTCATGGAACTGTTCTCCTGCTGATTTCACCATTTTCAATGAACCTTACATTTCCAGTTTCGATAATCTCATACTATGATTAGGATAGTAAAACATATACATACCCCTTTGACTTTTCTGGATAACCAATGAAATATCCATTGATTGTTCTAGCATCCAATTTTTTTTCTTGTGGATTATAAACCCTTATTTCTACTTGGCAACCCTAAACATGCAGGTGTCTTATACTAGGTGTCTTATTCGTCCATAGTTCAAAAACTGTCTTTGGAACTGCCTTACTAGGAATCCTATTCAACAAATACATGACAATTTTTAAGGCATACATCCACAAAGATACGGTTAAAGTTGAATTGCTTAACATACTTTTAATCATATCCATTAAAGTTGTATTACGCCTTTTCTGATACACCATTTTGTTATGGTGTACTAGGCATTGTGTTTGTGCACAAATGTCACGTTTCTAAAGGAGTTTAACAAATAGACCTGGGTGTTTCCCAGTTTCATCGTATCTTCTGTAATACTCACCACATTTATTAGACCTAACAACTTTTACCTTTTTGTCTAATTGTCTTTCTACTTCATTCAAGTAAATTTCTAAGGCATCCATTGCTTGAGATTTCTCATGCAGTAAGTAGACATAATCGTAATGTGAATAATCATCAATAAAGGTGATAAAGTATCTTTCCTTTTCAAAAGAATTAACATCAAAAGGTCCACAAATATCAATACGCACAATTTCAAGAAACTAAGTGCTTCTTGTAGCTTCTTTCTTTGTATGTTTTGTTTGTTTTTCCTTAATATAATCCACACAAATATTTAAATCCGTAAAATCTAGATCAGAAAGAATTTCATTCTTTATTAATCTTTCCATCCTTTCTCTAGAATTTTGACCTAAACATTTATACCACAAGAAAGCATATCGTTCATTCACTAAACGTAGTTTAGTGAAACATTATGATGCAGAGTTAAAACTGTTTCAACATACAAGCCATCTAATTTATATACACCATCTCAAAGAACACCAATAGCAATGAGATGATTATGCTTAAATAAACTGAAACATCCATTACCAAAATTAAAAGAGTATCCTGTAACATCAAGTCTAGATAATGAAACTAAATTCTTAAATAAACTAGGTACATAAAGAGTTTTCAGTAAATCTAAACGATGTCCAGTGTCGAGTTTTAAACGATAAGTCCCGACTGCTTCCACAGAGCTTTCACTCTATTCCCCACGAAGACGAACTTCTCATTTCAACTTATGGTTTGGATGGTAAGGAATCCTTGCATAGTATTAGAAACATGAGTCTTATATCCATAATCAATCCATCATGTATTATAGGGAACTTTAATTAAGTTTGATTCAAAACATACATGAGCATTAAGCTCACATTTCTTTTTGAACCAAGACTTACGCTTTGGGAAATCTGTCTGGAAGTGTCCAGATTTCCCACAAAAATGACAATTATTGCTCTTTGATGCATTCTTCTGGATTTGCACAGGACTTTCATTGATCTTTAATGGCCCTTTGCCTTTATCATGTTTCTTCACAATTTTTTTCTAGCTCCTTGATTCCCTTGGTGGCTTACATATTGGTCTGAGTGACTGTCTTGATTCTTAAGTCTCGTTTCTTTCTGAACTAACATACCGTGCAATTCATGCATATTCCATTTATTTTTCATGGTATTATAGCTCATTTAGAACGGACCATACTCAGATGGTAATGAGTTTAGAATAAACTGAACAAGGATGTTCTCATTCACAGTCATTCCCAAGGTATTAAGTCTTGCTGCAATGTTTATCATCTTAATGACATGTTCATGCATAGTACGTGAACCATCAAACTTCATGGTGGTCAGCATACTCATTTATGTCCCAACAAAAGATTTATCAGCTATTTGAGAGCGCTCTCTCACTAACCCCATAAAATCTTTAGCACTATCGATCTTAGGGAGAGTTGTTTTGATATTGTCTTCAACATTCATTCTCATGAATATTAAGATGAGTCTATTAGATCTTTCCCAAGCTTTATAATGGGCTTTAGATTCATTGCTACTAGCATTAGTAATAGTAGCAAGCTTTTCTTCCAATATAGCAAGATCAAGATCCAATACACCGAGGTTAAATTGGACTTGCTCATTCCAGTTAGGGAAGTTAAGCCCATTAAAAATTGACATAGGTGATACATGAGAATTCAGTAAATTGAGAACATGTACTACATAATAAAATTCACATAAGCGTTTTGAGACATAAAACACATGTTATACATATAATTCATTCAGATAACGATCAATGTATATTGATGCTCTCCTTTGGGTGATACACCAACACACAACATACAAACATAAAGATGCTAATAAAATTCTTAACATTATTTGGAAATTAAATATGCACCAATTAGTAGTACAAACCAATAATCATATAATTTAGCATCCATTATTCTATGAGTAATTGAAATAATTATTAATTTAGAATTAAATAACCTTATAGATTTGGTCACTTTGGTGATTAACAAATCCATCATACACTTAATTCCAACCGAATATACGACATGCATATACTTATTGCTATTAATAATTCATAATCATTTTATTAACTTCATTCTAGGCCAAATAAATACTACATTCACATTATAACCAATAAAATAATAAAAATCCAATCACATTACTGCTACCAACAATTTTCAAGCATTTATGTTAATTTAATTGTAGGACATAAATTTTCAATCCTTTAATCATGTTTGATAATAATATTGAAAAAAAAAATTAACACTTGAGATTGAGAATAGCAAAAAGTTGGTTGGAATAACAATTCTAGAGAATTCATTTCAATTGAGATAAAAAAAGGCACATACCAGCCTAAATAGTACTTTTGCTTTTCATGAATTTGTGAAGTAATCAAGCAAACAATACAAAATTAATTTCTTTCTCCAATATTATATTTTCTTGGAAAAAAATCAACAATCTCCCTTTTATATTTTTTATACAAAATATCATATTTACAAGGGGAAAAAATAAAATCTACCACATGTAAATTTTAAGGGTTTCTTAGATTAACAATTATAAGAAACTATTAGGATCTTGAAACCTATGATTCTTATAAATAATAGATAAACAATACGTATTTTTTTATAATGAGACTTCTCTTCTATACACTTTGATTTTTTGAGAGAAGATCTTGTTTCACGTTAGTGATTATTAACTCCTTTTATAATTACTACTCTCATCAAATAATATTATTTTAAAAAAAATTCATATTTAATTTAGTTTTTAATTATTATTTATTTATTTATTTATTCTTAGATAAATCACATCTCTCACATTTCTCCTTAGATGAGACGTTAATTCTACCAGCAAAAATTATGTAAGAGAAACATTTTTTCGTGACTTATTTTTGGTGTTAGTAGTCATTTCCGTGAATGTCTTCTCCTTCGTAACTCGAAATTGTGTGACAATTTCCTGGAATAGTCAAGCATGTCTTTCTTTCCTTACAAGACAAAGGAGAAATCAAGGAATGCTCAAATTTTCTGATTGTGACGAACTGCTAGCAAACTCCTATGGTCCATCTTTATTTTCTTGGGTCCCAATTTCGTTGTAAATACAGTTTGCTTTTTGAAAAAAATATATAAACATCACAAATAATATAAATTTTTGTTTCTTCATAAAATATTTTCACTTTAAATTTCTTAAATAATACCAAACACACTTACTAGTCTTTACCTAAAAATAAATGGCAGCCAACGCCAACCTTTTCATCAAAGTAATTATCAAATAACAATAACATAGCAATAACAATAACACAGACACGCCACTAATTCATGACCTTCTTGTACTTTTCATTCATAATTTAAATTATTTAATTAATAACTATCGCTGACCAGACCCATTTATCCGACTTTTCTGTATTCTATTTTGCCCATACGAGGGGGCACCATTTTAGCCCTCTTTAACAAAAGGACGTGTAAATTTAGTGAGTCATTCAAGGGGCCTGCAACTAAGACATTAATGGTTTTCTTGTAGTACTGCCAATTTTTTTTCCCATCTATTATTTCTCTTTTTTTTTTCTCTTTTGTCTTTCCTCTTCTAAGTATTTAGGAAGTCAAAGACTAATATTTTTCCTCTTCCAGGACATGTGAATTAATTCCGTGATCATATTCTCAAGAAATATAGTTATCTTATCTATTATATCTTACCATGTTAGTTATTTATCTCTTGTGTCTCAAATTATATGTTTCTTTAAACATTTTAATTTATTTCAAAGTATTATTCGCTTCAAAACATAAAGAAAACATAGATTTTTTTAACAATATTCCCATTCATTAATATCTCATCTAAATACTTAAATAGATTCACAATTACAAAACAACTTCATCACAATGAATTATAATTAACTTTAATATTAAAATGTTACACTTGCAGTGGTTTGTAACATTAGTGTAACATTTCTCATCTCAAAAACAAAGTCTAGAAAGAACTGTTTATAACATTTTGTGCAGTATGAACCTAGGAAAGCGCGTGTGACTAAGACTGGCACATTGTGGTCCAACTCCAGCAAGCCATGGACTTGGAATGGTTTGAATGTTTTGTTATTTTCCTGGCAGCTGATCCTTTGAGTCGTGGGACATAACGAATATGACTTTTATTTATTTATAAAAAAAATTGCAAGTTCAAGGAGACAAATAGAATACACGAAAATGGAAGCAACTGAGATCATCTTCCTTTTATTTTTTGGTTAAAAGAGATGATATGGAATAGCATTAGCTTCTGCAAATGAAGAAAACACCAGCCCCCAGTTTGCATCAGTCTAACCAAAGACAAAAGAATGTTGGATTCCAAGATAGAGGTGCAGCCAATGGCACACAGAGTCACAGTGTTCAGAACCATTCTGCTCTGACATATTTCAAGTCTTCCTTCAAGAAATTTTTTACATTGTTTCTCTCTGGGAAGAGAAAAACAGATTCAGAAGCTGCTGAAAGTGATGACCGAAAGAATACACACAAAGTTAGAGGGGTATCATGTAAGTTTGATGAATAATGACATGCGTTTTCTTTTCTGCCAATTGATGATGTTCAATGATTTCATTGTGTTTGTTTTTTTTTTAATCAGTGATTTTGTGTTTGTTTATAGTACTCTTTATGTATAAATGCTTTTGGGGGTATTTATCTTAGTGCACAATCATGTGTTTTTGCAAAACTAAAATTTATTGGAATTTGCAGCTTCCACAGATGTATCATCTGATAGTTCCAAGAGTTCATCAAAAAGGGTGTCTTCTCATTCCTCTGCATCATCTGGCCCTACAAGAAGTAGTCAGCTTGGAATGGGAAATTTCACCTTTGAGGAAATCTACAAGGCAACGGCAAAGTTCTCTCTTGATAATAAGATTGGGGAAGGTGCGTTTGGAACAGTGTATAAGGGAAAGCTTAATGATGGATCCCTTGTGGCTGTAAAGCGTGCCAAGAAGGTATAATAATCATCTTTTGTTATTTCACATCTCTAGAATTGTTCAATTGTGCTTTAAGTTGATGTAAGAGAAGCAGGTTCATCATATATAAGCCTGATCATGTATGACTTTTTTAGTTTTATTACTTTTTATTGATGAGCCTGATGTAGTGAAGTTTCTTGGCAGGATTTACCAAACAATAACTTAGCTGAGTTCAAGAATGAAATAAACACCTTGTCAAAAATTGAGCACATTAACCTTGTAAAGTGGTATGGATATTTGGAGCATGGACATGAAAAAATTATTGTTGTTGAATATGTTAGTAATGGAACTCTTCGGGAACATTTAGATGGTAAGTCCAGGGTTATAACGGAACTCTGTCTAATGGTCTTAGGAATCCCTCATAGTCTATATATTTGGTCTATAAAGAAGTTATCAAATACATCAACTTTATAGTCAGTTTCTATAGCCTATATTGACATAAACAGAAATTGGCACTTATTAATGCAGGTATTCGGGGAGATGTACTAGAAATTGGTGAGCGTCTAGACATAGCAATTGATATAGCTCATGCAATTACTTACCTTCATATGTACACAGGTATGTGTCCTTAGAATTAGATTACAAAACAAAATGTAACAACAAATTTGGATTGCTTAATTATTGCATTATATTTACATGTATTCATGCATGCTATTTGCAAAGTTTGATAAAGTAATCTTACAACAATCTTTAGTCTTATTTGTGCTCTTAATGACTGAATGTATGTGTTGTTTGATTGACAGATCATCCAATTATTCATAGAGACATCAAAGCATCAAATATCTTAATCACTGATAAACTAAGGGCCAAAGTGGCAGACTTTGGTTTTGCTCGGTTGGGACCAGAAGACCCAGGTGCAACCCATATTTCAACTCAAATTAAAGGAACTGCTGGCTACATGGATCCTGATTACATGCGAACTCAACATCTCTCTGAAAAGAGCGATGTTTATTCCTTCGGCGTGTTGCTTGTTGAAATGATGACAGGAAGACATCCAATTGAACCACAGAGACCTCTCAGTGAGAGAGTTACAATTAAATGGGTAAAAGTTGGTCCAATCCATCAAATAGATTGCAAAGAAACAAGTATTTTTACTCTATGAGAACATGCATCATTTTAGAATAAATTGTGCTTGATTCAATCATATCCCAGACAAAATATAGAAAACATAAAGACATTTTTGTGCTGCATCCTAGTATTCTAAGCATACACATTGTGGTTTGTAGATTATTCAAGAAATAGATATTACATTTTCTGATTGACATTTAGTTTTCTTCTTGTTTTGAAGTATGCAGTAAGTAGCTAAACTGTCCCAGGAGTCATTTTGAACTATTAAAAGCATTGTTGCCTCTGTTTGTAAGTGTACATAATTAACTAAAAGGCCATGGGGATAAACTAGCCTAATGCCAAAGAAGTTGAATTTAGTATCTTTGTTCCCAGCAAATTTCTTATCAGAGAATTCGGAAACTAGTGATAGCAATAAGTTGTTAGTATTACCTTATTACTAGATGTTGTTTGATAATTATTCTCTTCATGAAAGTTTAATTCTCAAGTTTAGTTCTACAGAACTTATCTAGTTTTACGTCCTACTTTGGAGTCATTGATTAAACAATCATTCTATTGGACACTGGCCATGACTGGATATATCTTTCTCTCATAACACATGTAAGTCCTCAAGGCAAGTAGAAGATTAAGCAACTAAAAGCTTATTATGGACAGTAATAGGCTGATAGGATATTATTGGATTTCTGAAAACAAGGAAATGCAGGAAGGATAATTAAATATTCTTTGCCTAATTTCCAACTCCTTAGTTCATTAACCATAATCTTTTTAATAGAAAAATTTAATGGACTAATTCTAGCTAACCTACTAATATCAAATCAGTAATCTTGGCCAAAAAATGAACTCAGACTTATAGCATAAGGTCTCTTATAAATTCTAGTGTTGACTCAATAACTAAGTTTAATTTGATCTTCATTTTGAACCAGAATCGTTCTTGTAAAACATACAGTATCCTTAAAGACAGTCATTATCATTGAGGCAACGGAAAGAAATAATGGTTGAGCAATGTTTGTTGAACAAAGATCAAATTAGAGCCATACAATGATCCTTGCTAAATGTGATTACCTTACTTCTTGTTTCTACAAAGCTATGATATAAATTCATTTAGCAACTTGAATTACATGTGTTAATAGCATAGTATGCAAAGCATAGCATACCACTTCCTTTGTGTCTTACAATGATCATGACAATGAAAGAAGGTGAGAACTGAGAACATAGTACCCTTCAATGAACCCCAAGTTGATTTGTTTTGCATGAAATGCAGGCAATGCAGTTGTTGAAACAAGCAGAAGTTGTGATGGCCATGGATCCGAGACTGAGGAGAAATCCAGCCTCAAACAAGGCAGTACAAAAGGTTCTCAAGCTAGCTTTCCAATGCCTTGCACCAGGGAGACAACCACGACCATCTATGAAGAGTTGTGCAGAGGTTCTGTGGGAGATCCGTAAAGATTTTAGAGAAAAAGCATTTTCTCATCCTCCTCACCATTCTGCAGATTTTCCTCAAAGAGATGGTAGGAAGAATAGGCATAAGACATATGGTATTGAAGATGGTAAAGGCTATAAATTTGTATCTGCTTAACAAAATTCACATTTGAAGTTTGTTCATTGATTGTTCTGATTGTCCACACATGTCTACTATAGATATTGTTTGTGTATTATGTTCATTACTTGAAGCTGTTAATTTCTTGAGGTTTTTCCCTCTTCCATTTTGAAATTCTCAAGGTTTTAAAATGTTGAGACTGGAAAGAATGGTTTGTTTGTGGCCCAAATGGATGAGATTACAAAAAATAAAAGGGAAAATCAGCAGCTTGAATTTCAGTGTATTCTAGTTTTGTCTTTTGTTCAGCATTTGTCGATAGCATCCTATATATGGTAGCTTGGGGTGTTTTGTAAAGTCTATTGTAAACACTAAGCAGTTAGAATTTAATTTTTTGAATGTATTTACAAAACCTAGAAAAAAATAATTTATTTTTATAAAATATTTTTTTTCTTCAAATATTCTGACTCGACTAGTCCAATCTAACACATTTATAATCGTGTTGTATATGTAAAAAAAAAATTACATAAGTCTAATTTAATCTAACCTATAAAATTTTAATCGATTGAATAACTGAGTTTAGTGAAATTCAACCTAACCTAACATGTTAACACATCAAGGGGTACTTAAATAAGTATATTTAATTATTTACCAGTGCTAATACTTTGTTTCGTTTTACGGTTGATTTAAAGCATCAAAGTGATATACTTTATGGACATCTCAACTTCACGCGTGACAAATACATAGAAAAGACCGACCCATTAACAGAAAAAAATGATAAAATGTTTTTCTATTATTTTGCATCGTCTTCTATTAGAAAATCCTGAGAAACAAAAGTACGAGATTAATACTAGAGTTAGAAATACAATATTTTAGATAAGTGATATCAACACACATTCTTTTTATATTTGTTGAAGTTGAGCAAATAATCTATAATAATTTTGGTTACTTTTTACAATAAGTATCTCACTAATAATTATTTTCATGATTTTAGATTAATTAGTAACGTATTTTTTACACTAACAATATATAAATTAAGTTCATTGAAATTATGTAAATTTTATTAATTTAGAAATGAAAACCATCGGATTAAAAATAAAACTCATACAATTAGTAAGAACAATACCGATTTCAATAAACAAAGTGTTTAATAGTAATGCACTAGATTTACATTATTATTTAATCAAGTATTATCATTATGTAACTTCTAACATAATTCTATTAAACTTAAAAAAATTATTATAAATAATAATTTATGATTGAATAATAATATAAAAATAATATATACTATTAAAACATAATATTTTTATAAACAAAAGCAAATTTATTGAAAAAAGAGTGTATTATTGTTATTTCTAAAATCTATCAAAACTTAGATATTTTCCTGTTTACAAAGCGACGAAACTACGGTGAGAATTTGCTTGGAAATATTTACGCACGTAAAATTTGGGTGTTTCCTAGAAAAGAGGAAGACAACGACAAGAACAAGGGATCCTTAATTTGAAAGCATATCCCATATGGCCATATCTTATTCCCTTCATTATTATTCCCGTCAACACCTCAGCTAAGTAACTTAGCCTTAACTCCTTTATTACTTTAAATTATGTTTGAGAATCACCTGCAAAATTAAAATTTGAAACAAAAGTAATTTTATGAATGAATCAGTGCATCCAAATTTAGTAGCCAATAAAAACAAAAATAAGAATCATTATTTGGTAGTAAAATTGTTTTCTCTTCACACTTAATTTAACAATGAATTCTTCTACATTGATACATGACACAATTCTAAGTGAAAATCAAACATGCATATATGGGAGACCCCAAACCCCGACTTTAAAAAGTAAGTAACTTTACAAACAAACTCATTGCTTCTGTGTTTTCCAATCTGATTTTCAGTTCCCCAGAGACGAAGATGTCTCTCCGGCGTGGAGTCCCTCTTTCTCTGTTGGTCCTCTTCCTCCTCCTGGTATCTCCGGCGGCGACCTTGGCCTTCCGCAAGAAGCACAAGATCCCGGGGCCGATCAAAACCATAGTGGTGATAGTGATGGAGAACCGCTCCTTCGACCACGTCCTCGGCTGGCTCAAATCCTCCCGGCCCGACATCGACGGTCTCACCGGCAGCGAATCCAACCCTCTCTCCGTCTCCTCCCCCTCCTCCGCCACAATCCCCGTCACTGACGACGCCCTCTTCATCGACGCCGACCCCGGCCACTCCTTCCAGGCCATTCGCGAGCAAATCTTCGGTTCCAACGACACCTCTGCAGTCCCTCCCCCAATGAACGGCTTCGCCCAGCAAGCCGAGTCAATCCTCCTGGGCATGTCCAAAACCGTCATGAGCGGTTTCAAACCCCACACCCTCCCCGTCTACACTGCTCTTGCAAACCAATTCGGTTTATTCGACAAATGGTTCGCCTCCGTTCCTGCTTCCACCCAGCCCAACCGGTTCTACATCCACTCCGCCACCTCTCACGGCGCCATGAGCAACGTCCGCAAGGACCTCATCCACGGCTTTCCCCAGAAAACCATCTTCGACTCCCTCAACGAGAACGGTCTCTCCTTCGGCGTCTACTACCAGAACATCCCCGCCACGCTCTTCTTCAAGAGCCTGCGCAAGCTCAAGAATGCGGTAAAGTTCCACGACTACGCCTTGAAGTTCAAGAAGCACGCCGAGAAGGGGAAGCTTCCGAACTACGTGGTGGTGGAGCAGAGGTACTTCGATGTGGAGGTTTTTCCGGCGAACGATGACCACCCCTCGCATGACGTGGCGGCCGGGCAGATGTTCGTGAAGGAGGTGTACGAGGTTTTGAGGAAGAGTCCGCAGTGGGAGGAGATGGCGGTGCTGATTACTTACGATGAGCATGGTGGGTTTTATGATCATGTGGCGACGCCGGTAGAAGGGGTGCCTAACCCCGATGGGATCGTTGGGCCCCACCCTTATTACTTTCGGTTTGATAGGTTGGGGGTGAGGGTGCCCACGTTTATTATCTCGCCTTGGATCGACAAGGGTACTGGTATGTGCTCTAAAGTTTTCAGCTTTTTCAGGTTGTGTTGGTTAACTGAGATTCGAGATGATTTGGGTTTTGTTTGGTTTGTTTTGTTTCTTTGAAAATTTAGAAGATTATTTCTAACACAAGTGTTTTAAAAACCAAAAAACCGAAGCAGGTGGGAGATGGTTTTTCATCCTCTTCTTGAAATGCTTTGTCTTCTTTTTCGTTTTGATGGTTTGGGATGAGTTCTGTTTTGGTTTTGTGGATTGACTTCGTTGAATGCGTTTTTTTTGGCTTTGTTGGGTTGAGATAGGGGATTTTGACTTGTTGCTAAGTGTGTTTTTGTTGTTGGTCTTGAAATTTTGACGCAGATTGGGCTGTTTTGTGTTGTACCTTTAGGCTTGGTTCGAGTATACTTGTGCATGAAGATGTTTACGTTTATTTGGTTGGTGTTGGAGTTTTGAGGACATTAATTAATTACTATTTGATTGCTTTTGTGGGATTTGTATTGTACATAACTTTGTTGATGTCATTTTGGGTCTTGACGTAGAGAAAATTGGCATATAGGTTGGTACTGGTAATGGAGTTTTGAGATACAAGTGTTTCTAGTTTTACATGAATCAACTCACTCTTGCACTTGATGGAGTTATGTGCATGTACCATTAACAGTATTTTTATTTATTAATGGGAAAATTTTTGTATTACTTCAAAATGATGTACTGAATTTTATGCTCCTGTGTACTTGTATAATACGCTGAAAACTAGTTTTGGTCATTGTTGTGTACACTGTAGTTCTCACTAATCAGAGAATCTAGTTAGAGCATTTATGTAGAGAATGAACAGTAAGAAAGTAGCTTATTGCTTGAAGCCAAATATGGAATATATGTGACAATGATAAGAAATATTTCTACTACATTGCAATATTTAAAAATTGCGAACAAAGGCAAATATTGGATCTCTGAAGTTCACTTTTTTGTGTCTGGTTATATGTTTTTCCTTATGTTGTTATTCCTGTTGTTGCTTCTTTTGTCCAATTTCTAAAAAAATAAGTTTTAATTATTTCAGTTCATGTTTGTTGGTACCATTTTCAGCATGAGTTGGTTCTTGATTTTTTATATTTTTTATTTGCAGTGATTCATGAAGCAGAGGGGCCAACACCATATTCTCAATATGAACATTCCTCTATCCCTGCCACAGTAAAGAAGCTTTTCAATTTAAAATCCAATTTCTTGACAAAGAGAGATGCATGGGCTGGTACCTTTGAAAAGTACTTTTACATTCGAGATACTCCTCGTGATGATTGTCCAGGTTTGCATCTACTTCTTTGATTGTTACATCTAATTTCAGCATTCTTGGTACTCTGTTATGGTTGCAAAATTCTATTTCATCTGTAGTCTCTAGTCCAGGCATCCAATGCAAGCAACCTTTTCCAGACCAGACATGATTATGTGTTAAAATTTGGTCCATCATAAAAAACTAACTTCAAATTAATGTATAAATACATTTATAATACTGGTCTGCATTTTTTCTTTTGACAAACTCAAGATGAGCAATAGACTCTGAAATTTTCATCCAATGCAATAAACCTAATGTGGACACCAGTCTTAGTGCTAGGCAAGCCATGCCTGAATGCAGTCTTGGAAATTTCCTATGTCTCCCATGCTAACTGCACTAAGAAAAAACTAGTAAGTTTCCACTTTTGGCTATATCTAAAACTCAGGTTTGGAAGTATATTGAAAAATCAATGGTGCACTTGTTGGTGTGAAGATCCAAAAATATATAGTACACAAAGCTTTTTATCTGTCATTTTCTGTTTAGAGCCGTTTGATGCAGGTGATTTATTTATTTCCTGTATTATGTTTCTAACATTATTTCCAATTATATAGAAACTCTTCCAGACATCAAGATGCTAAGGCAACATGGACCAAGAGAAGACTCAAGTCTTTCAGAATTCCAAGTGGAATTAATCCAGCTTGCATCTCAGCTCAATGGTGATTATGTACTCAATTCCTATCCAAACATTGGTAAAACTATGACAGTGAAAGAAGCAAACAGGTACGCCGAAGACGCGGTGAAGAGGTTCCTGGAAGCTGCAAAGGCTGCTCTTAAAGCTGGGGCTAATGAGTCAGCCATTGTCACAATGAGGCCTTCCCTCACAAGCAGAGTTGCTGAGGGAGATCACCACAAACTAGTAGAATCTTACTGATTCTTTCACTATACCGCTGTAAATATGGTATATATTTAGCATATTCACCATAATGTTTAGGAAAAAAATTACGAGTGTTCTTAGTAAAAGTACTTTCAGTTTAAGAACAATTTAGTCAGATAATTGATTAATTTTGTTCTACATGAACGATCAGTTATTGATCACCATTTTAGTGGTTGATTGTTCTTAAATTGAAAAGAATTTTACCAGTAATGATTTTATTTATGATAAATTATTCTTAAAATAGAGAAACTTCTATAAATATTTATTGTATTTCCTAAATATTTGACTTCTGATACAAAACAATATGTATTACGTGTACTGTGTTGTCTTGTATGAAATGTTGTTCCTAGTTAGGAAGAAATTTACAGCTTTATTTAATTTTATGTGAACTTCTTTTTCTCTAACAATCTAATAATTTATTTCCTTAAAAAATAGTCTAATGATTTACTTCTATTTTATGGATTTGTGACAAGAATGTAAAACTGAATTAACCGGAGATTTGGAGGGGGTGTTTGACTGGAAGAAATTTTTTCATTCCCACGATCGACTGACTATTCAGAATATTTAAATAAATTTTTATTTTTACTGATTATTTTAATAACTTATCAGATTATATAATTAATAAAGAATAATATAATATTTTTATTATAGTAAAAAGAAAAATTAAATTTGAAAAAGTTTATTTTGGAAAATTAATTAAAAAATTATTATTTTTTGGAAATGTTATTTTTTTAAAATGCATTCCAACGTGAGAAATCAAGTATTTCAATTTATGATTTTTAGGAAATTAAAAACTTCTTTCCTATCAAATTTTTTCTATGATTTTTTTAAATGATATATGTTTTTTATATAAAAAATAAACCTTGGTAAATAAGTCACTTTTTTCAATTTATGAGAGAAATATTATTTTTTTAAAATTATTTATCAAAATTTTTGCTGAACATAAATGTCTTAGTATAATTTGGACATATATAATAGTCTTAGTATGTCTTTCATGTCTTGGGTAATGTAAGTTTCTATTTGTTTTGCTTTTCAAGAAAATTTTATATAATGAGTTTTTTTTTAAAAAATAAATTATTCCTTTTCACGTGTAAATATAATGAAATCTTATGTTATTATGTTAATCTTATGAGTTTTATTGTAGAAATTAAGATGCAAAACTTCCATGTTTATATGTTGAAACTTACTTGTAATAATAAAAGTTGAAATTGAAATAATACCTTCTTAACTTTCATATTGTTTTGAAATTTTAATTTGAGATCTTTTTGCTTTTGCATATTTTTATATTGTTTCGAAATTTTAATTTGTACTAATATCCTTTGCTATTCCAAGTTATTGTTAATTATGATCAGGAATGAGATCGATCCAAATAATATGTTGAGCAATGTTTTGTCCGTATAGAATGTTGCATGTAATACTATAATTAAAAGGGAATTGTCTGAGTGCTTTTATTATGGATAAAAGTGTGTCAAGATTTCTTTACTCTATATAATAAAAAATAAGTAAAGGTGATAAAATGAGTATCCAATCTAATGCGGATTAGTCTGATGAGAATTGCGCCAGCTATAAAGTGTTGGACTAAAAAAGTTTAAATTTAATTTAGACATCTAAAATAAGCTCTCAAGTCTTAAAATTCAGTTGTCTAGAATTTTTAGCCAATTTTTTCATGACTACTAAGTTCATATCGAACTATGATCATATCCGATTAAAAACACTTGTATTTAATTCGAGCTTAAAATTTAAAATTCAAATCCTATATTATTTTTGGTTAGAGGGACATTTTGTTTTACCTCCATGCATAAGTTTCCTAAATGAATTAATAAATTTTAGGCTCTTATATTGCGGATATTTAACATGAAACCTAAATGATTGTTGAAGTGATAAGACTAAATACATGTCACACCATTATTAAAGAGTTATAATTATTATTTTAAATAACTTTAAAATTTGCAATTAATTACAGGGTTAATATTATTTAAAATCTTATTTAAGAGACAAAAAAAATATTTAAGTTAAATTTCAAAGTCAATACTATAATTAATTTAAAATTAAATGCAAATAACAATGGAATGTATTAAAATTAAAGTGTAACTTATGTCAATCCTTTAAGAAAGCATGTAAAACGGAGAGAAATAAAATAAAAGTTATCCAATTTTTTTAAAAAAGTGACACATGACTTTTTCAAGTCAGGTGTGATTTTAAATGTTTGTTATTCATATTTGGTTGTATGATTGAGCTCTCTTACTCATGTAAAAAGAATTTTCTCACGAGATATGTTAAGTTCCTTAGTGACAATTATATCTAAAATTTAATAATTATATAATAAATTAAGATTAATTTTAAAAGTAATTTTCTTCTTTCAATTCATCCTTCATTGTTATTTTGAGAAGAAAAACAAAAACATTCATCCTTTATTTTAATTAGGTACTTACATGTTATCGTCGTTAAAATACAATTTAGTCTCACATGTAAGGACTAAATTTCATTTTAATGATAACATACAAATTCTAGCATTTTGTTGATAATATTCATGGACATACATGAAATGAAGGATGGATGTGAAAAACATTTATAAGGATTTTTTTTAAAAAAATTTATTAACATTTAGGAATAAATTTGAAACCGTTATACACTTTGAATGACCAAATTAACTATTGTTCAAAACAAAAAAAATCAAACAATCCGCCCCAAATATTTATCAATTAATCCTTAGTTTTGAATAATATTTTGTCACATTATGAAAATTAACGCACTTAATTATCCTTATATATGAATAATATTCATAAAGAGAACTTTAACGTATTTCCACATTATGAAAATTAATACATTTACACTACCAATGTCAATTAAACTAAATTTAATATTTAATTTAAAACCTTTTTATAATTAGCATATTGGAATATTTGATTTTGAAATGATTATTTTTTCTTAACAGAAGTGCTCAACATGGAAATTTTAGGAAGACTGAAAAAAGACCTTTCAAAAACTTTACCATATTACATATACTTTAGTTAATTGATTTTATTTTTCTTAAAAATATCTCACACCTAAAAAAAGAAAAGTCAAAAGTCAAACAATTGACCCAAAATATTTAATTTTTTCTTTTAGGAGACCAACTATTTTACCAAGATTTTGTTATTATAAAAATTAATGCACTTAGCATTATAAATAGCCATAAAAAACATAGTTTTTTGATATCATAGAACAAAATTTGATTTTTAAATTCACTTTCAACACACATAATGACAAAAGCTTCACTATTCTTTCCTTGCTTGATCATTTTATTTATCGTAGCATCTGGAACGACAGGTATTTTTCTCTCTATTTTTCTTCATTGTGTGTCTCTCATATACAATTATGCACACTTAACATTAATATACATTAGATTGTCTGTAATCCAAAATTTTATCATGAAAATCGTTTTAAGTTACGCATTTAGGTTTTGATAAGAGTGAATTTTAATTTGCCGTAACTTTCTTCTTTCAATTCATCCTTATATTGTTATTTGAGAAGAAAAAAAAAACATTCATCCTTCATTTTAAATAGGTACATGCATGTTATGGTTAAAATACAATTTAGTTTCCCATATAAGGACTAAATTCCATTTTAATGATAACATGCAAATACTAAATTGCATTTTATTGATAATATTCATGGACATACCTGAAATGAAGGATGAATGTGAAAGACATTTTTAAGGATTTTTTTAAAAAAATTTTAACATTTAGGAATTAATTTGAAACCCTTTTACACTTTCAAGGTTTAAATTAATTATTGTGCAAAAACAAATCAAACAATCCGCCCCAAATATTTATCAATTAATCCTTAGTTTTGAATAATATTTTCTCACATTATGAAAATTAACGCACTTAATTATCCTTATAAATAATATTTATAAAGAGAACTTTAACGTATTGACATTAATACATTTAATATTATTATTATTATTATTATTATTATTATTATAAATAATGTCAGAACACACAACTTTGTAAGAGAAAAAAATTGATTCTAAAAATCAGTCTCAACAGAGATAAACAAATGGCAAAAGCTTCATTGTTGTTTCCTTGCTTGATAGTTATAATTCTCATAGCATTTGGAACAGGTATTCTTGTTTTTCTTAATTTGTTCTGTGTCTCTTATATACAATTATCTACATTTGAAATTAACATGTTGTCTACATTAGGTTGCATGCAATGCAAATTGTGAAATGAATTTGATAAGAGTGAATGAATTTGGCAGGTTTTGCGAATGCATGTAACTTCCCGTGTCATTCTCCGAATGGTTGTGGTAATCTACACTGTCCTGGTTGCGTAAAGCAATGCGTCAACTTTTGTTGCCTTTGTGATTGTAGTCCACCACCCAATGGAAATGTTTCATAAACAAAGAATCATAATAATTAAATAAACTTGAGATTTCATTGCTCAAATTATGATGTATGAATTCCCTGCCTTTGCATTTGTAATGAGAGAAGATGAAATAATAACATCGTCGGTTCTTCATGATCAACAACATTGACATTCATTTGAGATTTTATTTTTGCTTTTTGTGTGTTTTCTATATTTCCGAAATTCCACTATGTGCCAATATCCCTTGGCATTGTAAATTGTTGTATAATTCTGCTCATGAACTTGTTTAATTCATTGAACATCCTATGCAATGTTTTTAATGGTACAAAAAAAAAATACATTATAACTGTAATTGCATAATTTTTCGTCGAAAACAATTCAACACACATGGCTATCTTGAATCATGCATGAGCAATATGCATTCCGTTAATTCTGAAATGTAGTGAAAAAAATAAAAATGAAAGACTTGGTGCAACAGACGAAGAAAATGAATTTATGTGAAATATATAATTTATAAGATTTAATTTAAATTTATTTGAATACAATATAATATGCAATAACCCAGATTTATCTTTCTGTCAAAAAAGATCGAGAGTCAAAGTTAACCTACAACAATATATAAGAAATCATTAAATTTGGTCAATCATACATATTAAATTAAAGGTGCTATTATTTAATGATATAATAACATATGTTTTAAACGAAGTAACTATAATTTAATTTATTTGAAAATAATAATATAATATGTGAATAAGTCAAAAATAACGTACAACAATGAGTATTATTTAAAGGTATTTATTATTTTTTGTATAAAAACTCATTTAATAAAACATCAATTTATTTTATTCTATTTTATTTTATATAATAACATAATATGTGAATTAGTCTCTAATAACGAAAAACATTGAATTTGGTGCTAGAGAGATGAACTTTTTTCTTAAAACAAAATAAAATATAAGAGTGATAGTATATGAACAAATTCTTGCATTTCGCATATTTTAATTTAATTTATTTGAAAATAATAATATGATATGTGAATAAGTAAAAAATAACGTGCAACAATGTGTATTATTTAAAGGTATTTACTATTTTTTTGTATAAAAACTCATTTAATAAAACATCAATTTATTTTAATCTAGTTTATTTTAAATAATAACATAATATGTGAATAAGTCTCAAATAACGAAAAACATTGAATTTGGTGCTAGAGAGATGAACTTTTTTTAAAAAAACAAAATAAAATATAAGAACAAATTCTTGCATTTCACATATAAGAGTAATAATACATGAAATTTAACAGACACAAAATTTCATGGTCTGTCTTAGGCCAATCATCAAACTCTTCAATGTTTTCACCTGACCCATCATAAATTGTCCATGAAAACCAGCCCTAGAGAAAATCCCCTTCTTGATACTCCTCAAGCCATTTCCTATCTTAATCTTCAGCTTCACCATTCTAATCCTCACGCATGATGGCTTTCTACGAGAATCTGCTTTCTCTAATACTTTGTAGATAAAAAATTGTGCTCTTCTATGTACCCTCTCTTCATGGTCTTCCTTATCCATCTTTGAGTAACCATGTAGCCTTCTTGGTAGAGCCATTTTCATCATAATGAAATTGCCACAAGATGGATGATGATTGGGAAGCTATATAAACAAGCTACTAACCCTGTAGGAATTGTGCTAATCAATGTTGGTATTTATACTATAGTTGTGAATTGGAAAATTGGTGTACATGGTTTGAGTGTGGACTCACTAGTAGGCCATAGAGTAATGAAACATCCAATGTGCTTCAGCATTTGGTATCAAATGGGGGCCACATGTATTAGTGATTTCTTGACTCTTACATCCCATTTACATAGAAAAGACAACGTTTAATTATAATTTGGGTCTCTCCTAATTTTTTATTTACGATTTTGATTATCTTATTTTTTTTCTTTATTTTAATTTATATTTTAGAAAATTTATAATTTTAATTTAATTTTTAATTTTGCATATATACTTTAATTTAACAATTGATAATGATGTGTCAATACTGTAATGAAGTGAAAATTAATATTATTTTAAAAGAAAAATTAAATATTATTGAATAAATTAAATCATAATTGCTGCACAAGGAGTGCAAGTAATACCAATACTTGAATAAGGCGTAAAAGCCATATGAGCCCCTCGTTACATCACAAAAAACACCTAGCTCCATATTCAATCACCATCTAGATTATTGTGATTTTGAAATCTTCTCCAATGCATATATGAATATTGACATTTAATAATTAAACAATTATTTGATTTATTAAAATGTAAAAATAAATAAATAAGGTATAAAAATTGAGGATTTTATCAAAATTGTATATTTTTTAAAATATGAAAACTAAGATCGAAAAAAATAATGAGACTAAATTTGTAAATTAAGAATTAAAAGAAATGAAAATTATAATTGTAATTTAGCCAAAAGAAAACGATTTTTAGGTTCCAATGGAATTGAATAAAGCTCTAGTGAATGTCATCTAGGCTTGTACTTTTGTTCCCTATGACATAAAGTTAGTCAAATTTTACACGCAGTCAAACCCAAGTTGAATTTGAAGTTGACCATAAAGGACATGATTTTGATATAAAGGCTTTTGTGTATGTGCGTGTTTGTAAAAGTGTAAACATGGGTGAAATTTAATTAATGAAGGATGATATTAGTAAATTATATAAGTGAAATTATATTATATATTAATTTAAAATTTTAATTTTAAGATTTTGGTTAATGAAACCTATCTTTATTTAGATTGTTTTCATTTTTTTTATTCTTATTTAATGTAAAATTTTATTTCACACTTTTATTTTAATAATTTTTTTAAGTGTGATTCTCTTTCATAGTAATTTTTCTTGTAAACATGAATTATTTTCATCCACGAATATTTAAATAAAGATCTTTTAAAGCCTAATGGAGTAACTCTTCTAGTTCGCCTAATCATTTTTCCAATGTGGAAGGCTCGTTACTTCAAGAAGTCCTCATGTTCTTCAAATGGATCTCTTAGTTATTGTAATATGTTCTAGTACCTTGTATTGCTACAATGTCGACATGATCCATCATTTGACCTTCATACATAGATTCACTTGTTAGAAAAAATTTTGATATAAGAAATTTATTTTACTTGTTTGAGTCTTCACAGAATTGAATCATCGATCTTAATACTAATTGTTGTGAAATCAAAGAAAAATTTAAACCCATGGCATTTGAAAAAAAAAAAAAACTAATCACCTCCACTGATTTAATAAATTTAGTGTAACTTAATTTAACCCACCAATTCTGTGTTTTCTCTTTCATCTCCCAACGTATTAACTTGCACGTCCCGCTGACTGAATCGCAGCCACGGCTAGGCCATCGATCACGCTGTGCTTAGTTTTTAATAATTTATCTGTTTGTTCACAACTGAATGTCAAGTCGAAAGAAAAAAAAAAAAACAGAATTTTGTAAGCAGTATTCCACCCAGAAAGGGTTCAAAAAATATGAAGTTCCTTGAATTCTTTGAAACAAAATGCATGGGGAAATCAGTACCAATTCTGCGAAGAAAATAAGTCAGCAAATTGAGTGCGGGTGAATGACGAGAGAGAGAAAAAAGAAACCGGTGGGAGAGGGGAGAGGGGAGAGAAAAGAGTTTTTTTTTTCTTTCTAAATTATCGTATTGCAATTGCTCTAATCACCCTAAATTATATTTATTAAAACAAAAGAAACATTGGGTTTTACATCCTAAAATTTTTGGTGGTATAAGATACTAACGTACTCCAATTAAAATAAGTATCTTATATATATATATCACTACAAGAAACAAGCTCGTTTGTCAGGGGCGGATTCCCTGGAAAAAGAACAAAAAGCCCTGGGAAATGGACGTTTGCCCAGGATTTTGCCAGGGGCTAAATCCTTGGGAAAAACGCCCATCGCAAATCAGTTTGCCAGGGATTTCACCCCTGGCAAAAAAACGAGGGGCTGGCCCTGGCAAAATCCCTGTCTTAGCCCCTGTCTTCTCACTGACGCATTTGCACACTTTTCAGACGCGCTGCTGTACTAACAGTCAAATCATACAGTGCCAGGGGTTTTGCCAGGGGCAAACCCCTGTGAAACTTTATATATTTTTTTTAAAAAAAAAAATTTAATAAATAATTTATTGTAATAAAAATCATTTTAATTAAAAAAAATTATTTAAAATAATTAAAAAAATCGTTTTTTTTTAAAAATTGTTTTTGAAATATAATTAATTGTTTTAAAAATCATTTTAATTAATAAAAATTATATAAAATAATTAAAAAAATCGTTTTATTTTTTCAAAATTGTTTTTGAAATATAATTAATTGTTTAAAAATTATTTAAAATAATAAAAAAATCTTTTTTTTTGCAAAATTGTTTTTTAAATATAATTAATTGTTTTAAAAATCATTTTAATTAATAAAAATCATTTAAAATAATAAAAAATTCGTTTTTTTTTTCAAAATGCTTTTTTAAATATAATTAATTGTTTCAAAAATCGTTTTAATTAATAAAAGCGTGACACTAAAATATTAAATGTACTTAATAATATTACAAACATTGTATCATAAAAGAAGCAAATAAAAATTGTGCCGGGAAGTGTAGAAAGCCTCCCAAATAGTACAACCATATCGAAAACATAAAAATTGTGACGGGAAGCATAGAAAGCCTCCCAAATAAGTCCCTTCTTTTCCAACAATAAGAATTATTATAGTATATTGTTTTTTTTTATAAATTGTTTTAATTTAAAAATAGTTTTCAATTTATTAAAAAAACACCTTTATTTTTTTATACAAAATAAATTTAACATAGTTTTAATTAAAAAAATAACTGATTTTGAATACACTATTTTCAAAAACTGTTTTCCAACAATAAACCTTTTTTTGTGGTATTTTTATTTAAAAAACAGTTTTAAATTTTAAAAAAATTACAATTTATAAAAAAACCGATTTAATTTAACAAACAGTTTAACTTTTAAAAAATATCAGACTTTTGACTACACAAATTTAAAAACCGATTTTCCTCTAAATTAAAAAAAAAGTTTTAAAAAAACAGTTTTAGTAAATAACCAGTTTTCCATAATAATTAACAAAATGCTATGTATTTTTGTGCATTCTAGTATAACAATAACTACACATAATCCACAAATCTATCTAAAAAGCATATATTCAACAACATGCATATATTCTATTTTGTTAAAAAATAAAAAAACATGCATATATATTCCATAAATAATTTGAATATTCAACAACATGCATATATTCAATAACATCCAACATCATCATCAACATATATCATTCTATATAACATATTTATTAAAATTTCGAATAAAAACAAAGAAAAAATGTTTTACTCTAATTAAACAGTTTTAAAAATAACAGTTTTATTATACATTTTTTTTCTCTAGTTTTAACATTTTTTCTAACTAAACTGTTTTATAAACAGTTTTAAAAATGTTAACATCATATATTATATATAAACAGTTTTATTAAACAGATCATGCAAAATTAAACAGTTTTATTAAACAAAAAAATTATACAGTTTCTAATTAAACAGTTTTATTAACAACAAAATTCGAAATATATATAAACATCATATATTATAACACATCATGCAAGTAGAAACATCATATTTTCTTTGACAGATCATGCAAAATTATAACATCATATATATAAACATCATATATCTAAAATTATAAGTAGAAAAATTACTAACTTGTTGAAGCTTGAGAGAACAAATTCAGAGAGCAAGGAGCAGCAGGAGGAGGCAAATTTGGACACTGATACAATAAAAAATATTTATGTTAATAAGTAGTAACAAATAAAAACAGAAAAATATAATAAGTGAAAAGAGTGTTACCAAATTATAGAACAAGTGTATGAACTGAATGATAATGGACTGAAAATGAACTAGTGAGGATGGAAATGGAAACCGAAAATTTTTCTAAGTTTCAAAAACACAACACTGAGCATGAGGATAAACACGCGGTTTGGCTATATAGTGTAAAAAAACCCAGGGAATAACTCACGGAATGCCCCTCGCAAAACAACAGAGTCAAAGGCTAACCTCCTAGCTTCAGCTATATGAGCAGAACGGTGCAGCTAGGAAAGCAGGGATTCCTTTTTGCCAGGGGCTGCAAGCCATTTCCGAGGGGTAACACCCCTGTCACGTCTGGGCCGCACAGCTTTTTGCAGTGCATGGTCATGTCGTGTTGACTTATGGGAAGATTCCGTCAGCTTTACAGAAAACGAGGGCATACCCGTGTGTTTGGCCGTGTGAAAACAACATGCTGTTTTAAAATTCATTTCCCGCTCTTTTTTTTGCCAAGGCTTTTGTATTTTTGCGAGGGACAAACCCCTGTGTAAATGTAAGTGGTCCCAACCTTCTCAAATGTCATTTTGCCAGGGGTTTCCTTGGCTTAGTCCCTGGGAAATTTGCCAGGGGTTAATGTCCCTATCAAAAATCCCTGGCAAATGGGCATATTTCTTGTAGTATATATATATATATATATATATATCCAGAGAGCGAAAGAAAACAAATAAAAATATAAGTGTAATACATAATATAACATGATAAGAAAAAAGATAATAAATTATTAATAAAATATGTGAAATGCAAGAATTTGTTCATATATTATTACACTTATATTTTATTTTGTTTTTTTTAAAGTTCATCTCTCTAGCACGAAGTTCGATGTTTTTTTTTTTTGTTATTCGAGACTTATTCACATATTATGTTATTATTTAAAATAAACTAGATTAAAATAAATTGATGTTTTATTAAATGAGTTTTTATACAAAAAATAATAAATACCTTTAAATAATACTCATTGTTGTACGTTATTTTTGACTTATTCACATATTATATTATTATTTTAAAAAAATTAAATTATAGTTACTTCGTTTAAAACATATGTTATTATATCATTAAATAATAGTACTTTTAATTTAATATGTATGATCGACCAAATTTAATGATTTCTTATTGTTGTAGGTTAACTTTGACTCAAATTCATTTTCTTCGTCTGTTGCACCAAGTCTTTCATTTTTATTTTTTTTTACTACATTACAGAATTAACGGAATGCATATTGCTCACGATTCAAGATAGTCATGTGTGTTGAATTCTTTTCGACGAAAACATATGCAATTACAGTTATAGTATAATGCATTTTTTTTGTACCATTAAAAACATTGCATAGGATGTTCAATGAATTAACCAAGTTCATGAGCAGAATTATACAACAATTTACAATGCCCAGGGATATTGGCACATAGTGGAATTTCGGAAATATATAATTAAAAAACACAAAAAGAAAAAAGAAAAAAAAAGAAAATCTCAAATGAAGAGATGCCAATGTTGTTGATTATTTCATCTTCTCTTATTACAAATGCAAAGGCAGGGAGTTCATACATCATAATTTGAGCAATGAAATCTCAAGTTTATTTAATTATTATGATTCTTTGTTTATGAAACATTTCCATTGGGTGGTGGACTACAATCACAAAGGCAACAAAAGTTGACGCATTGCTTTAAGCAACCAGGGCAGTGTAGATTACCACAACCGTTCCGAGAATGACACGGGAAGTTACATGCATTTGCAAAACCTGCCAAATTCATTCACTCTTATCAAATTCATTTCACAATTTGCATTGCATGCAACCTAATGTAGACAACATGTTAATTTCAAATGTAGATAATTGTATACAAGAGACACTGAACAAATTAAGAAAAACAAGTAAGAATACCTGTTCCAAATGCTATGAGAATTATAACTATCAAGTAAGGAAACAACAATGAAGCTTTTGCCATTTGTTTATCTCTGTTGAGACTGATTTTTAGAATCAATTTTTTTCTTCTACAAACTTGTGTGTTCTGACATTATTTATAATAATAATAATAATAATATTAAATGTATTAATTTTCATGTGGCAATACGTTAAAGTTCTCTTCATAATTAAATATTATTTATAAGGATAATTAAGTGCATTAATTTTTCACATCACATTTATGTTAATAAGCGTTAGAATAATTTTTATAATTATGAGTATTAAAAGTTATTTAATGTCAAACCATGACGTTACTAAAAACAAAAACCATGACGTATGAGGAAGCCAAAATATCAACATAACGCATTTCACGAAAAATAATGTGAAGTGTTTATGCTCAATGACATGGACATAGATAGCATAATTTGTGAGATGTCACGGGCAATTTACTGTTGAATCAGATTGCAGAACTGCTGTCACTTTGTATTTTAATTTCAATGTGAAGATTAAACATTCTCTATTCGTTAAATGTAATATTAATTTTCAGAAAAACTTGATTCTATTTTTGTTTCTTTAATTCGATAAATGTGTCATTTTTCTCATTCAATATTTTTAATTATATTATTTATATATCGTGGTTTTATAACATTTTAATATTATTTTTATTTCTTTTTTCTCTATTATGTTAAATTTTCTGTGGTTCAAGTTTTTTCTTTTTTTATTTAATATATAAAAGTTCAAGCAAAGACAATGTATAAATAAAATTTCTCAATGAATGATTTTTGATTTGTTGAAATATAAAAACTGTTACACTACCAATGCCAATTAAACTATATTTAATATTTAACCTAAAAACCTTTTTATAATTAGCATATTGGAATATTTGATTTTGAAATGATTATTTTTTCTTAACATGGAGATTTTAGGAAGACTGAAAAAAGACCTTTCAAAACTTTACCACATTACATATAGTTTAATTAGTTGCTTTTATTTTTCTTAAAAATATCTCATACCCAAAAAATATTTGATTTTGAAATGATTATTTTTTCTTAACATGGAAATTTTAGGAAGACTGGAAAAAGACCTTTCAAAACTTTACCATATTACATATAGTTTAATTAGTTTAGGAAACCGACTATTTTACCAAGATTTTGTTATTATAAAAATTAATGCACTTAGCATTATAAATAGTCATCAAAAACATAGTTTTTTGATATCGTAGAACAAAATTTGATTTTGAAATTCACTTTCAACACACGTAATGACGAAAGTTTCACCATTCTTTCCTTGCTTGATCATTTTATTTCTCGTAGCATCTGGAACGAAAGGTATTTCTCTCTCTGGATTTTTCTTCATTGTGTGTGTCTCTCATACACAATTATGCACACTTAACATTAATATACATTAGATTTGTCTATAATGCAAAATTTTATCATGAAAATCATTTTAAGTTAAGCATTTAGGTTTTGATAAGAGTGAACAAATTAATTTGGCAGGTTTCGAGGCTGGATGTAAGCACGGAACGTGCCGTGACGTTGACGAGTGTTCTCCGCCACCGCC
Organism: Glycine max; assembly: GCF_000004515.6. Classification (NCBI taxonomy): domain Eukaryota; kingdom Viridiplantae; phylum Streptophyta; class Magnoliopsida; order Fabales; family Fabaceae; genus Glycine; species Glycine max. The sequence continues at coordinate 5,798,365 of NC_038254.2, read as the reverse complement.
TGAATTTTGTGGAGGAAGAGTAAATCCCAAAGTAAAATGCATTTTACATTGTTGTAAGTGGGATTGCTACGATTAAAAAAAATTCCACGTCTTTGTTGTGTAATAATAACATCTTCCATCTCCTTAGTTGAGATTTCATGCATATTCTATGTTGTTTCGAAATTATTCTTCCCCAATATCTTGTGCAATATTGCGTAAGTTTCCTTCTAAAACAATATTGAACATGCATGTCCATTTACTTGAAGCAATTGCATGCTCAAGTCTTGCATCGCGGATATATAACAAGTTCAATTATATTAATTCAATGGGGGAAAAAGAAAGGTAGAGAAAGTAACATAAATTATACTATTTTCATTGAATTTGTTAAGCTATACTTCTATTGTCTATTTTTTACTTAAAAAAAATAAACACGAAGCAATCATGTGGCAAATACCAAAATCTTCTTTTTTGGGTAATATGTATAATAATTGATGTGGTTAAAGATAACGCATAAAAAAGAATCATTAAATTTGGTGACAATGTAGTCAAATTAAAAGTATCATTTAATTCTTTTATAACAAAAAAGTTTTATTTTTAACAAAATATCTATCTGATTTAATTTTGCAAAAAAAAATCTATATGATTTAAATAAATTTAATTTCCTTGAAATAATAATATATTTAAACATAAATAAGTAAAAAAATATACAACGAAAAATTATTGAATTTGGTGATAACATGCATATGAAATTAAAATTAATATTTAATAATATAGATTGTATATATAAGATTTGATTTATTTGAAATAATGACATAGTATGTTTTTCGTTACCTGTTATTGTTATGAAATATCTATTAGTTTTTATTGATGATTAATTTTCATTAAATAAATCATATTTAAGATATTAAAAAAATTTAAAGTTAAATTTCAATGTCAATTATAGGCTTAATATAAAATTAAATGTCAATGGCTGAAATATATTAAAATCAAATAGTAAATTATGTTAGTATTGTTACAAGAAAAAAATAATTTTTCAATGCACTTCACTATAATTAAAATTATATATATATAATTACATGTAATTTAATCAAATGTCACACCATCAATAATTTTATAAATATATGTGGATTTTATTGATCCAATTGTTGAATGATATTTTGAGTTAAATTTTATCAACAATAATAAGAAGGTAATTACTACCAAGCATGTGGGTGAACTAACATGAAATGGTTTTAGTTGCTTGAAATTTGAGTCTTGGTTAAGCAACTACATCAAAATACAATATTTCATTGTGATTTTCAATTAAATATTTAACAAAATTGTGATTTTATTGTGTTATTTTGATATTATAAACTCCAAAAAAATATATCAAAATTATTATTTCGTTGTGTCAATACACAACAAAATCAAGATTCTGTTACATTTTTTATTTTTAGAAAAAATTATGATTCTATTATAAATATACCTTTAACAAAATTATAATTTAATTGAACAAGAAATAGTAAAAGAAAACCACCACCTAAGACACAGTTAGGAAGGAGAGGGAGAAGAGTGCCAGAAAAGGGAGGACACGAGTACAGGAAGGGTAGAAGAGGGATGGGTGAAGAATTTGAACCAGAGGACAAAAAGACATTTCATCGGGTGGTAGTGGCTAATAGCAAAAGCTAATGGAGCAAATAGTAACTCCCCAAAATTCAACTATGATGATCCATTAGAAGTAGCCCCATTACATGTTGGGGTAGGGGTAGGAAGAAAAAGAGAAAAAGAAAAAAAAAATCTTTAATTGCATATTATCAAGGGAGTGTTTGGTTTGGTTATTTTCTATTTTCATTTTCACAGAAAATAAAAAATGGTGATGAAAATGTGTTTGGTTGAATTTCTATTTTCATTTTCAGTGAAAATATTTTTCCTAACGAATAAAAAACTGGAAACAATAAAATATCTTGTTTTCAGTTAAACCAGAAATAAAAACGCGGTAACAAGAAATGAAATTTTAAACAAATCTAAATATATATTTCCTTTTGAAAATGTGTATTTTCAATGTTTTTATTTCTTGAAAGCAGAAAATAAGAAGTTAAATCAAACATTTTTTCAGAATTTTAATATTTTAAAAATGAAAATAATTTTTAAAAAATAAAAATGCAAAACCAAATACACTCTAATATTCTTATTTTTTCTATAACTGAAAAATAATTAGTGGCACCACATTTATTTGGTTCACTCGTTTTGGATGAGACTTTTCATAAGGAGACACAAGAAAACAAAATGGGCATTGAAATCAAAGTAGGATTCAGAGAGGGACAGGTTCATTCGAGGTAGGGTTATACTTTAATAAGCATTAAAATATCATGAAAAAAGGAATCTTGTGAAGTGGGTGGAGCCTTCACATTGGAATTGGATTGGCATGATTATGTCACTTTCACATCCTTATCAATCAATAGCCATTTTGTACACTGAATGGATAATGGATATCATTGATTAATTGGGGCATAACCGCGTTAAGCACAATTTACGATTAAATCAAAATTTGGCATACTTTAAAGGATAAAACTAAACATGATTAGCGTTTTATTAACCAATGTCTATAGAAAATGTAAGAATTAAAATATAAAATATTTCTTATATAAATCATAAAAGAATATAGAATAAGTCATAAATAACATAATTTTGTGCATCGTAATAATTTTTTTTAGTTTTTAATCAATTCCTTGAGAACGTGGTTAGTTTGCCTTATTATTATTATTATAAGTGAATAAGCAAATCACTGTATGGTAGATAGATAGGGGACAGCAGAATATTGGAACTTTGGGTTAGAAATAAATCACCAACTTGAAGCCGATTGGAAAAAAGCCAGTTAAATATATACACAATTAAATTATGGTCTAAAATGCATGTACAAGTAAAGTGAAACATACACACTATTTTCCAAAAATCTGTAGGCAATTCCTTCATCTCAGAAGTGGATCATAGAACACATATCTGGGATCTGGAACAATTAGAGGCAGCTTCTCTATGTACAGAAACAGCATCTTACAATTCTCTTTGAAAATTGTCCCAACATCAACAATGTCACTGGTGTCAGTGTAAATCCAAAGGTCCCCAGAGTTGGTTCTCTTCAGGCTATCCCGGCAAAAGGGGCAAGACTGAGACCTCTGACACCTGAATCAACAAGCACCATTGTCACATCTAGAGAACAACAAACTAGTGATCACTTTCTGATTTTCTAATGTCAAGGTCAAATATAACAATCAACTAGTACAAGGAGTAAAGGAATGTTGGGTGTTGAGGTGGATGCACCTTCAACTTCAGAAAGTTAGGTGCAAAAAGAGGATGACCATTGATGAAATCAAGGGTTTAGATTTTGATAAAGTAAAAGCAATCTGATAACAATCTATGAATTTATGAGAACCATTCTCAACTTTTTTGTCAACAATTATTTTATCTTCAAAAAAGTTGGATCAGGAATTCAGGATCCTCACTTAAAAAGGGACTAATCCTACCATATTTTGACAAATACAAAATTTTCTCACTGATATAAAAGATTCTATATGTGGCATAAGCTTAGTCATTGATATCATCTAATTTAAGTGAGGACCTGATTTAAAAAAAGGTTGATCATAAATTTAGATCATAGAAATATCTGCATCCCATGATTCACATCACAGGGGAGACAGACATCCTCTCTTTTTAATGTGACATTGACATGTTTCATTCATATGTTGAATGACAGACTACTAAAAACATGTGAGATAAATACTTGGTTTTATGTCAAAAATATGATCAGCATAATATAAAAATATAACTGGAAAGAATCTAAAGAGTTTTTGATGATGAAATGAAGTAATAGAATCACAATCAAGGAAGTTTACCAATCTCTGTAGCACTTCAAACACATGTAGTGGCAGCAATTAGGAAGCACAACTTTTGCTTTCACCTCCAAGCACACTCCACATTCCTCTTCTCTTTCAATGTCAATTTCAGATTGTCTTCTCTCATTGAACTCACTTTTCCTTTGGTATCTAAGGGCATATACTTCTTTCTGTTTCCTTTCCTCCAAATCTGTGATGCCTTTCTCAAGTTGCAACAGAGCAGGAAATATAATCGCTGTTTATCAGCAAAAGAGAAAAACAGAAAAATATGTTACTGTTATGTTAATCATCAAGAACATAAACATGGAGCCAGTTGCTCCCTAAGAGAGGAAATAGCATAAAGCTATATAAGTAATTAGCTATACATTCATCTTACAGCATATAACTTACAGTAAAATTGTCTAATGCTTGCTTTCCTTTCATATATTGACATAGTATTCTTCCCATTTCCATAAGTCTGCATAAATGTTGAAGGAAATGTTACGAAATTAAATCTACAAACAGATTATGACAATTTTAAGAAATGGGAAATTAGGAAGGAAACAAAAGAAGAAAATAAAATTTTGACACAGAAATGTATTATGCTCTACTAAAGCTTTGAATATACATGACATGTTTAGTGTTAGAACTTAGAACATCAGGAAAATATCTTTAATTTATTATAGAATCTTAAATTACTTCTAAGGATTAGAGTATCGTGGATGATCCTTTAGGATTAGTTTCTTATCGTAGAATATCCCCTAGGATTAGTTTTACATATTTCTTACTAATCACCATGATTTGTTTCCTTATTTAAGTAATCAGGAATCTATTAATTTATATAAATAAGGTTGGTCTTTTTCTCTTCTCTCTTTTCTCTCTAAAACCCTGTAACTTCAAATTTTAGGACATACATACCACATAAATTAGAATTCTCAGCAAACCCAGAGCACCGGCGAGGCGGTAATCGGTCCATTGAACAAGAAACAGAAAAAGAGGGGCTGCTGGACTGTATGATATCCTCATCTGAAAGCATCCTCCATCTTTGTCCCTTGGATAGCCTAATGCCCTAACAAAGAGGCGAAAAGAAAGCATACAATCTCACTCACATGAGAAAAGTGCTAAACTCTGCTTAAAGAATTAGTATGAAAGACTCCATCATAAACATATCAATGAAGTTTTTGGATATTGAAAAGTGTTATCTAATTCAATTTTCCAACTGAGTGTCATGCAAATTCACAGGTGCAGTTCATCAACATCTTCTTTAAACAAATTCTCAGCTTCAAAGTCCAACTCTACCACTTCAAGAAAAACACAGTAGCATTCAGCTCCAAATAACAAAAGTTGACCACACAACATGAAAACAACACTGACATAGATTACACAAATTGATGCATAAGAGGAAGAAAAAAGACTCAATTCTAGAAAAAAAATAAAAATTCCAGTGATGCATCATGTTTGAAACTTCAACAACATAGAAAAAATATTCAATTTTTAATCTGGAAATAGGAAGGAATTTACATTACAAGCTTTTGAAACTGAATTTCTCATTCAAAGAAGTGAAACAACTAGCCAAAAACAGAATTTCTCATTCAAAGAAGTGAAACAACTGGCCAAAAACAGAGACAGAAAGAGAGACATACAGGGTATTAGCATACTGAATGTCAGCTTCCAGAGCTTTAACAGAGTCCTGAAAAGATCCCTTTCCCATACCAAGATATTTTCCCAGAAAATTTTTCTGCGTGCAACTAAGAATAATCCCACAAAGCCTATGGTGTTGATATTATACCAATATATATCATATGATATGATTTGTATATGACACTCACAGTGACACTATTACCCTTTCGGTTCTAACTACTCTTGGTTTTGCTAATGGTATTGATACAAGTGGGTTACCATGTTCGAGATAGCATATTACATATTTTAATATAGGACTAATTAAATTTTTAATCCTGCAATGAGGATTTTGAATTTTTGATTCTTAATTTTTTTTTCAAAATTTGTTTCCTATTTTTTTTTTTTTTGTTATTATAGATAGTCTCTCGACTATGATGATCATTTAAAAAATATTATTATAAATATGTTTTTACATATGCGTGTTTGAAACGTTTAATAATAATTTTTTTTTATATTTTAATAATATAATATTTTAATTATTTACATAAATACATATGATATTTAATGTGTCTTATTTTATGATATTATTTAACATAGAATATCAATAACAAAGATTATCTTTAATACAATAAATTCTTTAAAGATAATTTTTTTTAAAAAAAAATAGTTTAGAGATAAAAAATTTAAAACCTCATTTAATTAATTTGAGGAATATAAATTTAATTAACCTCTAATATATTACGAGACTAGTTTGCCCCTTTATTAGAAAGAAATGAAAATAAAAACTAAGGGGATAAATAAGGAGGGCCCCTTTTGTTCAGCTTTAATATAAAGATTTTGATATTTTGAATATGGGGTTGTTTAGGGAGGACCCGCATTGAATGAATCTTCTTTGGATAAGATTATATAAAAGTGGTATAAGTTATCATCATGAAAAGAAGATATGAACAATTGAACATAATATTTTTTATGCGAGGTTATTGTTTGACCGCGGGGAAACTTAGCATTTTTTTATTTATTTAAAAGGACGATGTGCGGTTTGGTTTTTTTTTTTTGTAGTCTATAATCTATCACTAGAACTTGGCTATCTTGATAACATATTAACCATCTAGATTATGTTAAAATTATTTTATAATTATTATAACGGATTATCAGAATTAAAATGTTATTTACGGATTTTTTTATGCGACTAATGTAAGGTTTCTGTTTGAGAACTAAGACCATAGGAAAATTTTGTATTTATTTATTTAAAAAGACCAAGTGAGGTGATTTTCTTTTAATCTATAACGAGAAGCTTCATTATCTAGATAATATATATATAAGTTAAACTTTCTGTTAGAAGATGTAATAATATATTCTGATTTTATATAATTGTTATATCTATTAGATTTATTTTCATATATTTAATTATTAGGTTTATTTTCAGTTTTATAGTTATTATATCTATTAGATTTATCTTTAGTCATATTTTTAGCTTATATATCTTTAGCTCGTAATCTTGTATATAAGCGAATGATGCTTAATGAATTATTCAAGGAAATAATTTCTTTCATGGTATCAAATTGCTTAGTGAAAGATTTTTGAATCTTCCTCAGCCTTCCGCACAGAGGCCCTAGCACCGTTCAACCCCTTTCTTCTTCTTCTTCTTCTCTCCTTCTTCTCCATCACTATGTCTGACTCAAAATCTACCTTTCACCCTGCTCTTGTTGTATCCAACATCAAGAATCATGTCCCAATCATTCTTGAGATGGAAAATGTCTAATATGCGACATGGGCTAAAATTTTCAAAATTCACGCACGATCCCATAGGGTAATTGATCATATAATTCCTATGTAGGATGGCAAGCAGAAGGCGCCACCAACGGAGAAAGAGACAGAACTCTGGTTGACACTAGACACCACCGTTCTACAATGGATTTATGCCATCATTTCTCATGATCTTTTAGATACTATTCTTGAACGCAACACCACGACAATGAAGGCTTGGAATAGGTTGCGTGATATATTCTAAGATAACAAACACTCTCGTGCTGTTACACTTGAGTATGATTTCACCCACACAGCCATGAAGGCCTTTTCAAGTGTCTCTGCTTACTGTCAACATCTCAAGTCACTGTTGAATCAACTCAAGAATGCCGGCTTTTCGGTCGATAACAGTAGGTTGGTTCTGCAATTGGTGTTCGGTCTCACTGAATCCTACAAGAGAGTGGCCACACTCATCCGTCAAAGTGATCCCTTGCCTCAATTTTATTAAGCACGATCGATGCTTGTTCTCGAAGAATTCGGCCTTAAGAAGGCGGCTCAGACCTCGTCCTCCGCCATAGTGGCTCGTGACTCGAATGAATCTCAAGAGATGTCTGATCATTCATCAGCATGCTGCACAAATAATGGTGGAAAACGGTATTCAAACCATGGCAATTCTAGAAAGAATCGCAACAACACTGGTGGTCATGATAACTCAGGCGTTGACAAGGGAGGCTCTGGTTCAAAAACTTATTAACTCGTTGGCAAGTGTACCAAATCGTCACAAATAGTAAAGTTCTCGGAAGTCCGAGTGTCGAATCCACATGGACTTTATTTGTACTTAGATTAATGCAAACCCAATTTAAAAGCAAGAGATAAGAATTTAAAATAAAAGATAAAGAAAGATAGAAGTAAGGTAAAGAAAAGATAAGATATTTAAAGATAAAATTAGAAGATAAAGGAAAAGATAAGATATTTAAAGATAAAATTCGAAGATAAAAGATTGAAAGATCAAAATAGAGGATAAAATATTTAAATTGCGATAAAGATAATTACTTCTACGAAATTAAAATCTAAATCTACTAAATCTAAATACTTACTTCTAAAACCCAACAGTAAAATAAGGAATAACTACTTCTAATCAACAATAAAAATAGGGAATAAAATTTATATATTAAAAGCGCTAAAACTTGACAAGTCTAATTAGCCTGGATATATGGATTCTGGATTTGTCTGTTATCAATACCAGTGAACTAATTCTGCCCCACATCTATCCATCTACTTGCCCCTGATGCCTCACGATGACAAGCCTACCTTAACTACCTATCTTCCAAATGCCCTTTGCGAAGACTCAATAACTAAGATGCATTAAGATTACATTCTAGATGTTTGCTAAAGCATGGGCATTGGGGGAATTAAGTCATGCTAACCCAATGACTTCTTTCTTTTATTGTTCTATTAAGCGTTACCCTCTCCCGAGTGGCCTAACCCTTAAAATCGATTCACGCATTCATTACTTATCCCTAATTAGGCTTTACCTTCTCCCGAGTGGCCTAAAGACTAACAGAAAACAAAGTCCGAGATGCAGAATAAGCAAGAAAGAAAAGCAGATAAAAGAACCTGGAAGGAAACCCTCTAAAAGATAACCCGATAATTTCTTCCTTTTAGTGTTCTCTTAAGCGTTACCCTCTCCCGAGTGGTCTAACCCTTAAAACAGATTCAAGTATTCATTCCTTACCCCTAATAGGCTTTACCCTCTCCTGAGTGGACTAAACCCTAACAGAAAAGCAAGTTCCGAGATACAGGATGTAAAAAGAAAGAACGGTAAATAAATAAAAGAACCTGGAGGAAATTCCTCTTTTTATTGATAACTCTTGAAATGCTCCATACATCATTGGCTTTTTAGGCCTGCCAGGCCCTAGCTAGGGGATTAGCCACTCGTGGCCATTGAGGGCTTTACAATGAGAGGAGGGGTGAAAGAAAGGGAGTAAATGAAACCCCTAGGAGAGGGGGTTCTGTGGTGGTCTCTGTCCCTTGGACTGACTCTCTATTTATAGCTGCTGAAGTGAGCTTTGAGCCTTCATAGGCACGCTTAGTGCGACACCCCATGCTTAGCGCATGTACTTCTTGGCCCGCTTAGCCCGTGACGCGCGCTAAGCGTGCGTATTGGGCTGGACCTTCTTCAAATTTTCTTTTTTTCTTCAATTTTTCTGTCCTTTTTGCTTGTTACACCTCCAATTTTTATATCTGCAACCAAAAATTCAATTTAATTAATTTTCTAACTTTTAATCATAAATAACTACTAAATAATTAATTTCAGGCCAATATTTGACTAATTTTCTACTATCAAAATACAATTATTTAGCAGTTATCACGGGGGTAAAGATGGCGGTGGTAGTAATCGCAAAGGTGGACAGCAGCAGTCCCAAAGCAACCCCTGACATGCAGGGCAGCAATGGCCTTGGCCATGGATGCTGTGGGTTGTTCTTCCTTGTCTGTACCCAGCTGCTCCATGGGCCAAGCCCAATTATCAGCAACCTCCGCGCCAACAACCCGGTATTCTTGGGTCCAGACCTTAGCAGACATACACAACCACAGCTCCTACTCCAACAGACATCGAGGCTGCAATGCACACCCTCGGTATTACTTCTTCGAATCTGAATTGGTATATGAACACCAGTGCCACCTCTCATATGACGTCCACCTCAGGTAATCTCACGTCTTATTTTAATATGAGCAATCATCGTGGTATCACTGTTGGTAATGGTTAATCAATTCCTATTCGTGGTTATGGTCAAACTAACTTGCCTTCCCCACATCCTCCTTTAGCCTTGAAAAATGTCCTTCTTGCTCCTAATCTAATCAAAAACTTAGTGTTGGTTCGAAAATTTACCACTGATAACTCTGTGACTGTTGAATTTGATCCCTTTGGGTTTTCTGTAAAGGATTTTCAAACAGTGATGCCTCCAATGAGGTGTGAGATTTGGGGCGTGCTTTATCCTATCACCGAATCCACCACTCCAGCCACTTCTTCCTCTACTTTTGCTGCCTTAGCTCCTTCTCTTTGGCATGAGCGGTTGGGACACCCAAGAGTATCTATCTTGCATTCTCTTAGGACGAATAAATTTATTGAATGTAATCAAATTAGAGATTCTCATATTTGTCATTCATGTTCTCTTGGAAAACATTTACCTTTTGTTTTGTCACATTCTCATACTCTTATGCCATTTGATATTGTTCACATTAATCTTTGGACATCACCTATTTTGAGTTCCTCAGGGCACCGATATTATATCTTGTTGTTAGATGATTATTCTAAATTTTTATGGACTTTTCCTTTGTCAAACAAATCAAATGCTTATTCCACATTCATAAATTTTAGAACTTTCATCCGAACTCAATTCGAACGGGAAGTAAAGAATATACAATGAGATAATGGTAAAGAGTTTGAGAATAAGCCTTTTTGGGATTTTTGTAAAATGAATGGTATTTCTTTCCGAATGTCTTGTCCTCATACTTCTCCTCAAAATGAGAAAGCCGAAAGGACAATTCGTACAATTAACAATATTGTTCGTACTTCACTTGCCTATGCGTCATTACCTATTTCCTTTTGGCATCATGCCTTGCAAATGGTGACTTACCTTCTCAATATTCTTCCTCATAAGTTATTGAACTATAAATCTCCTCTCAGGGTTCTTTATCATAAGGATCCGACCTATTCTCATCTTCGGGTTTTTGGGTGTTTATGTTATCCTCTATTTCCTTCCACTACCATAAATAAACTTCAACGCCGCTCTACTCCATGTGTTTTTTTGGGATATCCTTCGAACCACCGTGGTTATAAATGCTATGACTTGTCTTCTGGGAAAATAATTATAAGTCGTCATGTCATTTTCGATGAGACACAATTTCCATTTGCTAAATTACATACTCCTCATATTCAGACTTATGATTTCTTAGATGATGGCCCAAACCCATACGTGGTCCACCATTTAGTGTCTCAATCCACTACTCCTAATGCTCAAACTCCTAGTCTAGTTCCATTCGGGCCCAACTCCCCTAATATTGCAACCGGCCTAACCGTTGAGCCAAAGAAGAATATTGTTAATTGTACGAATTGTCCAGTGACTGCTTCCCCTCCTCCTAGTCCAGCCCCTTCTTCACGTCCCAGCCCACCTCCTCGGGCTGTTACACGCAACCAACATGGGATAGTTAAGCCAAAGAAGATCTTTAATCTTCATACCACTGTTGCTAAATCCCTTCTGCCACATAACCCCGTGTCGGCCCTTTGGGACCCGAATTGGAAAAAGGCTATGGATGATGAATTTGATGCTCTTATTAAAAATAAGACGTGGGAGTTGGTGCCCCGTCCACCTGATGTTAATGTAATTCGGTCATTATCGATTTTTGCTCATAAAGAAAAATCTGATGGTTCTTTTGAGAGGCATAAAGCCCGTCTTGTAGGTGATGGCAAAACTCAACAGGTTGGCGTAGATGGTGGTGACACATTTAGTCCGGTGGTCAAACCACCAACTATTCGCACAGTTCTGAGTCTGGCTTTGTCTAAGGCATGACCCATTCATCAACTTGACATCAAAATGCCTTCTTACATGGTGAACTTAATGAGACTGTCTACATGCATCAGCCTATGGGTTTTAGGGACCCGCAAAAACCTAATCATGTTTGTTTGTTAAAGAAGTCTCTATACGGGCTTAAACAGGCACCACAGGCTTGGTATAAGAGATTTGCTGATTTTTTTCATACACCGGGATTCTCTCATAGCACTTCTGATCATTCTCTTTTCATCTATCGACAAGGTACTTCTATGGCTTATATTTTGTTATATGTGGATGACATCATTTTGACTGCTTCCTCTGATGAGTTTCATAAGTCCATTATTACCCTTCTTAGCTCAGAATTTGCTATGAAGGACTTGGGACAGTTGAGCTATTTTTTGGGCATTGTTGTAACTCATCATGCAGGTGGTATGTTTTTATCTCAAAAGAAATATGCCATGGAGATTATTGATCGTGCTTGCATGTCTTCTTGTAAGTCATCACCTACCTCTGTTGATACTAAACCAAAGCTTAGTGCTACATTAAACACTCCATTTGAGGATTAGACTCTCTACAGGAGCCTTGCTGGGGCTCTACAATACCTTACTTTTACCAGACCTGGCATTACATATGCCGTGCAACAGGTGTGCTTATTCATGCATGACCCAAAGGATGAGCACATGCAAGCTCCTAAGCGCATATTGCGCTACATTCAGGGTACTATAGACCATGGTCTTCATCTTTATCCATCATCTACATCCACTCTTGTTTCTTATACGGATGCTGATTGGGGTGGATGCTCTGATACGAGACGGTCTACTTCTGGGTATTGTGTATTTCTTGGTGATAATTTGATCTCTTGGTCAGCTAAATGATAGGCTACTTTGTCCAGGTCTAGTGCAGAGGCTAAATACCGAGGGGTTGTCAATGTAGTGTCAGAGTCATGTTGGTTGCGAAATCTACTTTTGTAGCTTCATTGTTCGATCCAGAAGGCTACATTGGTTTATTATGATAATGTGAGTGCGATATATCTTGCGGGTAATCCGGTTCAACATCAACGCACTAAACACATTGAGATGGATATACATTTTGTTCGTGAAAAGGTTGCTCGTAGTCAAGTTCGAGTTTTACATGTCCCGTCTCGTTATCAGATTGCAAACATATTTACCAAAGGACTTCCTTTGGTGCTATTTGAGGATTTTCGAGACAGTCTCAGTGTCCGTCGACCTCCCGCTTCGACTGCGGGGGTGTGTTAGAAGATATGATAATATATTCTGATTTTATATAGTTGTTATATCTATTAGATTTATCTTTAATCATATCTTTAGCTATTAGGTTTATCTTCAGTTTTATAGTTATTATATCTATTAGATTTATCTTTAGTCATATCTTTAGCTTGTAATTTTGTATATAAGCGAATGGTGCTTAATGAATTATTCAAGAAAACAATTTCTTTGACTTTCCATATTCATTTAACAAGAAATGTCCAAAGGCCTTACATCATCAACTACAATGGATTAGAGATGAGGAAGGATCTCCTCTAACCAATACATCTCCTTTACAAAAAAAAAAAAAAAATCTTGGTAATTCATCAGCTGCTCTATTAGTTGTTCTGTGTGTGGGAATTAATTAATGAATGAAAAAAGTGAGGACTAGTAAGTTTTACACAGTCTTGAATCAGACCTGCAAAATAACAACTATTGCCTTGTTGTATTCTTGTCCATTTCAGAAAAATTCTCAGGCAATCAGTTTCAAACTGTACATTAGAAAACAACAAAAAAACCGATGTTTCCATTGTCCATTTAAAAGCTAAAGCTTCAGCTATATGGGCTCAAAACAATTTGGAAGCAAAAGAGAGGCTGCTGCCAAAACATCTCCATTATGATCCCTGTAAATAGCTGCCAAGTGGAATCCTGTTTTTATGGATAACCCATTGATTTCTTTCATACCAAAGCACCCATAACATTTCATAGACTCTTCTCATAAATTTGTATCAACTAGCTTTCCTCTTCCCTGTTGATTCTTCATAACCGGGAGTATATTTTTGCATGCCCTCCATGCCAAATTGAGGCACTTTGTTGGAAAGGTTTGAATTTTCCAAAACATGTTCCAGAAATTTCCTGGGATAAGACTGGAGTTACCTGGGTCACTATTATCTGCATGCACTGCTTGGTGATATCCTGTTTTCACTATGAACATTCCAAATCAAACAGTCATTTCTGTATGCACTTGTCTTAGAATATTCTGTTTAACAGTATTTGGGAAAAGAGAATCAATCTTGATCAATGAGGTCAGCAACTAGCAAAGAGGGATCCATATCAAAATTTTGTTGTTCATAAATCTGTCCATCAATAGTATTAGGCAACCATTTATCTCCCCAAACATGTACAGATCTACCATCACCAATTCTCTAAACAGCACCCTTCAGAATTTCTTGAGAAACATAAATTAGTTCAAGTGTAACTTGGCCTCCACGAATTTCTTGCTTCTAGGGGGAAGAGAGAGGATAATATCTTGCTTTAAGTGCTTTGGATGCCAGACAAGAATCATTTGACAACAACCTCCACATTTGTTTAGCAAGAAGGGATTTGTTAAACTCTTTCATCCTTCTGAAACATAGACCTCCATTTCTCTTTGAAGTAGTGATATTTTCCCACTTTAGCCAATGTATTTTCTTAGAATCAGGTTCCCCACCCCAATAAAATCTTGCTGTCATACTTTCTATTTGATTACCCAGGGAGTTTGGTAGCTTAAAACAACTCAACATATGTTGGTATCGACTCAATAATTAACTACCGATTTTATCAATGTTTCCCTTCCAGCTTTTGATAACACTTTCTCCTTCTAGCCTTTTAGTTTTTTCCAACCCTTGTCTCTAAAATATTGGAACACTTGATTCAGAAACAATAGAAGACAAGATTAATTTGAGTCTATTTGCTATCGTTTTTGTAACGACCTTGAAGATTACGTTACATAGGCCTGAAATCACTATAGGGTGGACTGGTTGTTTAACCTTAGGAATGAGTGAGATAAAAGTTGAATTCAACTCTGTAGGATCACCATCATGGTTCAATATGTTGAGCACCAACTCAGTTACATCACCACCAACTCTTTTCCAGAATTTTTGATAGAAAAGAGATGGTGTGCCATCTAAAATATGATTAATTTTTATTAATTATTATAAGGGATTACTTTTAATCAGAATTCAAATGTTATTCAATTATTATTATTTGACTATAATAAACTTTTATCCATTATATGTTAATTACAAAATATTTGGAGACGGATTTTATGAGTGACTACAAAAGCGATTATAGGTTTTTACCTATCACTAGAGATTATAAAAATACTATTCTATTAAGCATAATAGCTTAAAAATATAATGAACCATCAAGAAACATAATTAAATGATAATAAAATAACATCATCTAACATCTAACAGTGAAATTTGCTGGTAAAGACTTATAATATTGACACATAAAAATATCATGGAAGAAAATTTTGTTAGTTTTTTGTTTGTTGACTAAAAATAAAAATTCATATAAGTTTACTAAAAATATAATTAATCCAATAATAATTTTAGTCTAATAAACCAAACATGATAAATTTAAAACATTAGCTTATTTTGCAACAGAAAAGTTTTAATACAAGATAATCATTTTTTCTGAATCGTCTAGTAATTATTACCGAAAACAATGAGTAACCACTAACTATAAAAGAAGATTAAAAATGATTAACTTAACTAATAAAAGGTTATCTAAAAAAAACACTAATATAAAGGTGATATGGTCCTTTCATTTAGTGACAATCATGCGATAGTCATATGCCTAGACTTGTGTATTTGATGGCTTGTAGGTCGATCTTTTTTTTTTTTTTTTTACCTTTCTTAAATAGTTTATTTGTTTTTTTAGAAGATAAATAGCTTCTTTGTTACTTTGGTGGTTTTGGGGCTTTTGCGACTATGGGTGAATCAAGGATATCTTCTGATTGAAACTTGAAAGTATGGAATTAATTGTAAGATTAAGAAAATCACTTCTTTTAACAAGTACTTTTAATGTTTTGTAAAAAAAAATATATATTATTTTTTGGGCTTGAAATAAGAAAAAATAAACTATGTATAATGAATTAAAATATAAATAAATCTTAATTACTTTCAATCCAATTAATATTATCTTCAAAATATTTAATTGAGATTTTTTATAACTATATTTTTTAAATAAATTTTAATGAAGAGAAGTTAATTGATGCTAACCTTTTTTTTATAAATAAATAATGTTAACCAACTTTCTTAATTAATATGTAAATTATATATATAGATATTTTATATTTGAACTCAGAGAAATATTTTTTATATACACCAATCTAAAGATCAAATCTTTAATAACTACATATTTAAAAGAAATAATTATTTATTAAACGTACCACACAACATGTTGACTTTTACCACTATAGCCGAGGCTTTAAAAAACTAAAATATTAAGAACGTTTATTCTCACTAGTTATCTCGTATAGTAACCATTATTATTTGAATAATTTTTTATTTAAATTACTCTTTTTGAATGAAATTAATAATTTTAAAATATAGAAAAATTAATCAAATAAGAGAGACACATTGCATTTAAGAGAGATGAGAAATATTAATGGTTGATGTCATGAATTAATGTGAACTACTAGTAGTTTGTATCAGATTACTGTACTAATTACTATACCAGATGGCGGCGCCCCAAGTTTGGCTTAAACTTGTAGCATGTAGAAAGAGAATACTACCCAACAAACATCCACCGTTTTTTGTGCAAATTGACCAACCTTTAGTTTATTAATCAATAATAATCAAGATTTGGCAAAGTTAAATTTAATTAAGCCCGTTTATTTTCCAATTTTTTTTTTATAGAAATAGTAAAAACATTAATTATGTTGTTTTATTTTATTATCAAAATTTTATAAAATATATTTAAAATATTAACAACATGTCAAATTTAATTAGTTCTTGTTTGACTGTCTCCTTGTTTAAATATATAAGATCATATAGACGATCAAATCATACAAGAGAATAAGCATAAAAATAGAACATCTAATAATGAAACATAAATATTGATTAATGAGTCATAAATAGTATGTGGAAGTCATTTTCATTACATTCAACCCCAACAAATGAGAGTCTAGCTACTCTCTCTCTCTCACATACACATTATATATATATATATATATATATATATATATATATATATATATATATATATGAAAATCATAAAAAGAAAAACAGTGAAGATGAAGGAGCCAATTTAGAACTTGCCAGCCACCACACAATCATAAGAGGATGCTCTCAAAAAATGCCAGTGTCTTGGCAATCCCTCCTTTATGCTTTTGGAGCTATTTTGTCGGCAACAATTTCCTTTGCTGAGCAATCATTGGATTTGCAACCCTTATTTTGTCATTTTTTTGTTAAGCCAAACTAATCCTTACCGAATTTATGACAAAAAGGTAGTTCCTCAAGAGACTCTTTTATCACTAAGCAGCTAGGTTGGTGACGTTGAACAAAAATGTCAACTTTGACTTTCCATGGGCTTCAAAATTGCTCCATTCATTCCTTATTTCCTACACAAAAGCTTAAAAACATTAAAATAAAACCCAATAACTAACTAATTAAACATAGATCCTAATTAATTGAAATGTAATCTAAAAATAAGTTAAACATAGCTCTAAATAAAGGGACAATTAATAGAATAATTGTTACTGAATGCACCCAAAAAGATAAACATATAAAACAATTTATATATCAATAGCTTCCACACAAATGTCTCTACCTTTGGTGACATATACTGGGTCCACAAATATTTAAAGAAAAAATCTTTAGTTACCCTAGCAAAACCATTAACTTTGTTTGTCAAATTTATCGTGTAACCACCACTACTCCTCCTTCCATATATAGTCTAGCATCATTCATCCCTATCTTTACATTGGTTGGACTCAACAAATTTTCTAACCTATGCTACATATCCTCTTCCTTTTATAAAAGTGTCTTTCTTCATTTTCACTCCCCTTCCTCCTATCCTTCTGCCTTTCTCACTAAGGTTCTTTTGTTCTTAATCACAAAAACTAACCTGCGTAACCTATCCTTTAACACCGTACCCATCTCTTAACCCAATAATCATGCTAAAAAAAATTGGCACCCTCATGGATTTTAAGGCAAAGATATATGTATATATTGATATAAACTCAGTACAAGGTGTACAAACAAGAAGATACATACCAAGAAATATCATCTCAAAATAGCCCGTATACTATGGACTAGAACTAGGATAAGACAGTGAGTCAACACTAATTAAGCTAGTTGTTTAAATACAAAAAAGGATTGATAAACCATGAAAAGAAGTTGACCGAATTTTGCTTCTTCTTGCATAAAAATCAATGCCAAGAAATGTTCTTTACAAGATTCAAGATACCCCATGCATTAAAACAAGCACCTCTGAAAGCAATTCTTTTTCTCCAATTCCAAATACTCAAAACATGTTTCGTGCCAAAGGCAAGTCCTTCATCCGTGATTCCTTCTACCCCTATTGAGAGATACAAACTGTGTATAGAAATGTGAAATATCAATGGACTCCCATCCAATTAAGAATCTCATATGGTCGTTGATAGCAGTGGATCAACAACAGCATCAGCAGAAGGGCAAACAAGGGAAATAGATGATGCAGGAGTACAAATAGCAAGATCCAAGAGGAGAGTTATCAGGCCCGCGTACCTCAGGGATTACGCTTGAATTGCAATACAAGTGATGAGGAGCTGAGCTGGCAATGCAGGATTTGCTAGATTCTAGTTGTCCCCTGCTAGGATGCATCCATAACCAATTCTGTTATGCGAAATATTCCTAGAAGATATGGATAAATCCATTAGCAGTAGGCAATTATATATATACGTATGTAAATAACTAGCAGAATCAATAAGAAATATACTCCTCTCATTCCTTTCCTTTACCTGCTTAAGTTCCTTCTTCTTCACTGGAGGCCCTAGCCCTTGAAGCCCATGCACAGAGCACGAACACCCTTATCAATTTTGGTGCTCTCGTTGCTTTTCACCATGCCTGATCCTGAAGCCCCTCCTTTCTCCTTTGACAAACTTGAGGATGTCCTCAGTCGCCTCACCAAACAACAGTTGTACCTAGGTGAGTCTGTCAATGCCATGACCCTGAAGATTGATGAGCTTCTCCAGCGTGTCTCTCCCACTGTGTCTCCATTTCCACCTCCTTTGCCACCGCCCCAACTTGCACCCACACCCATTCATCGTTTGAAATTATAGGTGCCTAGGTTCGATGGATCAGAACCACTAGGCTGGATTTACAAAATAAATCAGTTTTTTGAGTATCACAATACTCCAGACACAGACAAGCTTACCGTTGCTTCCTTCTATATGGAGGGCCGCACCCTTGCGTGGTTTCAGCGGATGAACACCACTGAACAATTTCCCTCGTGGTCCGCCTTCTTGCAAGCTTTACACACCCGTTTTGCTCCTTCACAGTTTGAGGATCCTTCAGGAGCTTTGTGCAAATTGACCCAAACCGGCACTGTTGTACAATACCTAACTGATTTTGAGGATCTCGCTAACAGAACCACCGGGTTACCCACCCTATTTCTCCTAAGCTGTTTTATCTCCGACCTTACTCCCGAGATACACCGGGAAGTCCAAGCTCAACAACCCGCAACCTTAGTCTAGGCCGCGGGTCTCGCACGCTTACAAGAAGAGAAGTTCGCTGACGTGCAAACTCCTTCACGCGTACGACCCTCACCCCTCACCCCGCCCCTCTCATCGTGACCACCACCCTCCCTAAACCTTCCACCTCCACCACGTCCAGCCCCACCCCTAAACCCTCCCTCACCCTTTACATCACCTACTTCACCCCTCCCACCCTTATTGCCTCCTCCCTCTCGCCCCCACCCCAGGCCTGGAAAAGATTGTCTCCGGAAGAAATAGCTTCTCAGAGGGAACAAGGCCTTTGCTTCAATTGTGAGGAAAAATTCCATAGAGGCCATAGATGCGCCTCTAGGTTTTTCCTCTTCATTTCAGAAGAAGACGACCCACCCCCTCTTCATATACCCGCTTCTGACCCGCCCAATGTTATAACCCATGACCCACCACAATTAACTCCCCCAGACCCACCCGATAGCCCTAACTCCTACCCGGCCCAAATATCACTTAACTCCTTGGTGGGACACGTCGAGCCGGAAACTATACGACTGATGGGCAATATTTTCGGCCACCCTCTGTTACTACTCGTTGATGGGGGTAGTATCCATAACTTCGTGCAGCAACAATTGGTGACTCAAGTGGGCCTACCTTGTCGCGACACCACCCCTTTGCGGGTGATGGTAGGGAATGGTCAATACTTGGAGTGTACTTCGATTTGCGACGCCATTACCATTCATATCCAGCACCACACCTTTGTCGTCTACCTCCACGTGCTTCCCATCTCTGGTTCCAACATTGTCTTAGGGGTGCAGTGGCTTAAATCTTTGGGGCCTATTCTCATTGACTACACAACCCTAACCATGTAGTTCTTTTATCAGGGTCAATTGGTCACGCTGCAAGGTGATCCCGAGGCTAACCTGAGCTCGTTGACCTCATCTCAATTTCGTCGTCTGTGCAGAACACAGAATTCCGGGCTCTACTTCCACATCACCATTCTCTCGGAGGATTCCACTTCTTCACCAAAGACTTTGGCTCCTTCGATTCACGTCTTGCTCACCAAGTACACCGCCCTCTTTCAACCTCCTCAGTCGCTACCACCGGCACGCACCACAGATCATCACATTCACTTATTGCCTCAGTCCACGCCGCTGAACGTCCGGCCATATCGTTACCCACATTTTCAAAAGCAGGAGATTGAGTTACAGGTTGACTCTATGCTTCAGAAGGGCTTGATACAACCCAGTACCAGTCCCTTTTCCTCGCCTGTGCTCTTGGTCAAGAAGCACGATGGAACTTGGCGTTTTTGTGTGGACTACAAAGCTCTGAATTCACTTACAATTAAGGACCACTTCCCAATTCCAACCATTGATGAATTGCTCGATGAATTGGGGGGAGCACAATGCTTTCCGAAGCTTGATCTCTTGCAGGGATACCACCAAATACGAATGCATTCTGAGGATATACCTAAAACGGCCTTTCGAACTCATCACGGGCACTATGAGTTCAGAGTCATGCCATTTGGACTCTGCAACGCCCCTTCCTCATTTCATGCGACAATGAATTTGATTTTCCGAGCATTTCTTCGTCGTTTTGTCATCGTCTTCTTCGATGACATCCTCATTTACAGTGGCACCTTTGAAGATCACTTACGTCACCTGGACATGACATTCCAGGTACTCCTTGATAATCAATTTGTTCTTAAGATGTCTAAATGTTCCTTTGCGCAGACGCAGGTTGAGTATCTCGGGCATTTGGTCTCAGGGAGATGGATGGAACCCGTGGCGAAGAAAATAGTTGCCATTGTTAACTGGCCCCAACCTCAGTCAACGAGAGCAGTGCGTAGTTTCTTAGGCTTAGCTGGCTTCTATCGTCATTTCATTAGAGGTTATGCCATGATTGCTGATCCCTTGGTTCGAGTTACCACCATTGAACCTTTTCATTGGACCTCTCAGGCGCAACAAGCTTTTGAGAACCTCAAGACTACTTTATCCACAGCTCCGGTTCTGGCTTTACCGAACTTTCAGCTTCCCTTCACCATCGAGACTGATGCTTCTGGCAGCGGTATGGGGGAGTCTTATCGCAGAGAGGACACCCAATAGCTTACTTTAGCAAGCCATTTACTAAGAAACTTCTGATGGCATCTACATATGTGCGAGAACTGTTTGCCATCACCTCTGCCGTGAAGAAGTGGCGCCAGTATCTCTTGGGTCACCAATTCACCATAATTACGGACCATAGAAGCTTGAAGGAATTATTAACTCAAGTAATCCAGACTCCTGAACAGCATATGTATTTAGCACGCTTAATGGGATTTGATTATCAAATTCAATATCGATCAGGGGCCCATAATTAGGCGGCAGATGCTCTATCACGGTCACCGGAATCCTTTGCGTCCGTTTTTTTTATCCTCTCAATTCCCTGCTTAACCTTCCTTGAAGAACTAAGGCATCAATTGGACACCCATCAGCAATACTGTCATCAACGATAGGAAATTTTGGATTCTCCGGCAACATACCCTGACTTCACAATTAATCAGAATCTCATTCTCCAAAAGGGGCGAATATGGTTACCCCATGATATCCCACTCATTCAATCTCTCTTGATCGAATACCATGCCACTCCTATGGGGGGTCATAGTGGAGTCACAAAGACGATAGCACGGTTGTCAGAAAATTTCACATGGCCAGGTCTTTGAGCTGATGTCGCCAACTTCGTAGCTAACTGCACTGAATGCCAATTCACGAAATATGAAACGAAGCGTGTCACGGGCTTGCTGTGCCCTCTTCCAATCCCGTTCAGGCCATGGGAGGACCTCTCCCTTGACTTCATCACTGGTCTTCCATCCTTCCAGGGCAAAATGGTACTCTTAGTGGTCGTTGACCGTTTCTCGAAGGGGATTCACTTGGGCATTCTACCTCAGGCCCATACGGCTCACATGGTAGCCTTGTTGTTCATCGATATTGTTGTCAAGCTCTACGGCATCCCTAGAAGCTTAGTTTTAGATCGGGATCCTTTATTCATCAGTGGCTTCTGGCAAGAGCTTTTTAAATTGAGTGGCACTCATCTTCGAATGAGTTCTGCCTACCATCCTCAGAGTGATGGTCAGACAGAGGTAATGAACAGAGTGATTGAACAATATCTGCGCGCTTTTGTTCATCGTCGACCGGCAACATGGGGCAAGTTCCTACCGTGGGTTGAGTTATCCCATAATACTTCGTGGAACAGTGGTACGGGTTCGACTTCCTACGAGATAACATTCGGACGCAAACCCTTCTCCTTTCCAGACTACCTGGCGGGCTCCTCAAAGCTTGACACCGTGGATGATCTTCTAATGGCTCGCGATGAAGTGTTTACTAGCATTCGCCGGAAATTGCTCAAAGCTCAAGCTTATATGAAGAAAACCACAGACACTAAATGTCGAGAAGTGACTTATGATCCTGGTAGTTGGGTCCTAGTGAAATTACGCCCTTACTGTCAGCAAACGGCAAAGGAAACGTGGGCTGGTTTTAGAAAGCTTGCTAAACGTTTCTATGGCCTTTTCAAATCATTGATCGTGTCGGCAAAGTTGCCTATCGTCTGAAACTACCGGAGACTGCCCGTATTCATCCAGTGTTCCACTGCTCTCTCCTAAAACCTTTCCATGGTGACCCAGATTCTGGCGCAGCTGCCCCACTTCCGGAACATTTTCTCAATGATCAGCCACTCATTACCTCGCTAGCAATATTGGATTATCGCCGCCACACAGAGAAGGGATCTTGGGAAATGCTCGTGCAATGGAAGGGATTGTCTCCTGATGAGACTTCTTGGGAAGATTGGGCACAACTCCAGCAGGATCATCACCTTGAGGACAAGGTGATTCTCCAAGGGCCGAAGGAAGTTTATAGCAGTGGATCAACAACATCATCAGCAGAAGGGCAAACAAGGGAAATAGATGATGCATGAGTACAAATAGCAAGATATAAGAGGAGAGTTATCAGGCCTGCATACCTCAGGGATTACACCTGAATTGCAATACAAGTGATGAGGAGCTGAGCTGGCAATGCAGGATTTGCTAGATTCTAGTTGTCCCCTGCTAGGATGCATCCATAACCAATTCTGTTATGCGAAATATTCCTAGAAGATATGGATAAATCCATTAGCAGTAGGCAATTATATATATACGCATGTAAATAACTAGCAGAATCAATAAGAAATATACTCCTCTCATTCCTTTCCTTTACCTGCTTAAGTTCCTTCTTCTTCATTGGAGGCCCTGGCCCTCGAAGCCCAGGCACATAGCACTAACACCCTTATCAGTCGTACCAGATATGATAGTCAATTCACACGAAAGAAATAAATGATTGGCACTTTCTGTATGAAGGTTACAGAAATAGCATGAAGTCTGGTAGTTTTGTATGTGAATTCCCCTATTTGCAGCTGCTCACAAGTTGGAAGCTTATCCAAAAGAAGTCTCCACGAGAAGACTAGAACCTTGGAGAGGACCTCAGACTTCCAAAAAAATCTAGGAATCACCGAAGAAGAATGTAATAAATCGATACTTGCATTAATATAACAGACTTGAAGATGTTAATTTATAAGCTTATGCCACTGAAAAAGCCTTTCCTGGATCCAGGTTCCATACCAGGTTGTATAGCCACCCCTTGTGGTCAATGATAAGTTACATTAGCAGTTCCTCTTCCCAAACCAAAAGAGGTCTTTGCCAATTCCATCTCCATACAGAGGTATCAGCTGCTAGGGTAGGCATGTGCATCCTTGAGAAAAGACTAATGTCGAATAGTTCGAGTTTTTATATCCCAAGACCTCCTTTTGATCTAGGCAAGCATACCTGATCCTAGCTGATCCAGTTAATCTTCTACTTGAAAACCAATTTTGCTCAATACCTACATTTGATTTTTCTAGGAAATAGATATCTCTCCACCACTTTGATCATGCACTACCTATTAGTTGTAGACTCCCATAAGCAAATATGCAACAATTTTTTACACCTTGTGATTGTTGGGAATAAATACTATGTTTAAGATCCAATCCATCATGTTATTAATTTCAGTAAATAATTGTTCTTTATTTTATTATCATATTTATTATTTTATTAACGTGTTAATTTGACAAGTCCTTGATTAAAATTAAATGTTTGTTATCATGATAGATATTAGGATAATGAGAAACAAGTCTTTTATAATTTTAATCTAAATTGTTCTTGATCATATGATTATTGTGAATAAAACATCAATAATTCGAATGGATCAATATATATGTAATTGTCTTTATTAGATAAAGATTAATAAATCTCATTTATTAAATTATATATATAGATGATGTATATACATATGGCATCATTGAACTGACTTACTTGAAAATTCCTAATAGTAAATATTACTAATATGTCAATAAGGAATTCTTAAGAAGAAATATAATAGTTTCCTTTGACGTGAGATTATTATAGTAATTAAGAAATTATTTGTTATATTTTAATTTTGGACAATTAATGTCTTTGGATACTAGTTGAATGAATATTTGATATGATTAAATACTTGTAAAATTAATGATTAATCAAGAAGGAATTTATCAACTCTAGTTAATGAATTTGAGCTCTATGATAGAATTAAGACCTTCATCAAAACAATTAAATAAAAGAAGAAAAGAGTTTCTTAAATCATTCATTGATTAAACATGTTGGCTTATTAGAATTTGATAATAATAGTATACTCTAGAGTTAACCTTGAACTATAAATAATGAAATAAAATATTACATTATTCTTATATTCTATTGGTTCTTAGGGTAAAAGATGGTACTTCATGTTATTTGAAAGTTAAGGAATGTTGAAGGAGTGTTGTTAGACAGCTACCTTGATTAGTAAATTAATTATGATTAATTTAATATGGGTTTAGTATTGAACCTATGAGATCATATACAAATGAGTGTTTCAATCATTACAAAAGAAAATAATTTATTTGATGATTAAATTAGAGAATTTAATTTAATCAAATAAGCATTTTAGTGGAATATTATTATATTTTTTACTAGCACAAAAAATATAATTAATATAGAAGGTAGTATTATTTTATAAATGTGAAAATTATCCATAAAATAAGAATAATATTCTAGTGTTACATCATGATTAATTATCGTCATTAGTCATGCGATTAATTGTGAATTTTATATATATATATATATATATATATATATATATATATATATATATATATATATATATATATATATATATATATATCAGGAAATTTCTTGAAATAAAATACATGAGATAATGTTTATTTTTTATAAAGATAAAGAGATATAAATTTTTTTCTTTGAAAAAAAACTCAAATCCATATCTCTTTAATATTATAAATAGAAGTATCTATCTAAGGAAAAAAAATGCACCAGATTCAAAATAAAAAAGTTTAATTCTAGTTTTAAACCTGAAAAATATAAAAATAATTTGTTCTTTAGAGTTTCATTCATCAAAGAGTTAATAGGAAAAATTGATTTCGGTATGGATACATGTAGAATCTTTACATTATTGGAAAAAAAAAATTACTTCAAGACCACACATCCAAGTACATAGATCTATTTTTCTCTATTTATTGTTATTGTTTAGTTTGAATGTAAAATAAATCCTAATTTTTTTCTCCAAGTGTTTGTAACACTTATATAACGATCACTGATGTGGTTTTTGTAGACCCTATCCTTCATAACCATTCTTCTAATAAGGCCAAGTTAATTAAAAACTTTTAGATTCTTAATCCCTAACCCCGTCATTCTTCTCTCTACATACATTTTACTAGACAACCCAATGTATATTTTTGTGTTTAGCATCACTCCTTTCCCAAAGAAATTATTTAAAAGAGACTCAAGTAAGAGAATAATACATTTTGATGCCTTGAAGAAGGAAAAAAAAAAACTAAATTGGATATGACGACATGACTAACTGTAAAAGCACAATATTGCCACCATCCAAAGAGATATGTTTACTATTTCAACAACCATGGACAGAACCAGGAAAAATGGTTAGGGGGGACAAGACAATATTTATCACATACAGTAAGCAAAATCATGTAAAGAATCGGGTTTCTTCCATGTTTAGGGTTATATCCATACTTTTTTTTATATTTTTTTACTAGATTGTTCAATGATCTTCCTAAATTGTAAACTTCAAGGATATTCATTTATACGTTTAAAATTATCTAAAAAAATGGTGGCAGTATTGCAAGTTTGGTTGGTATTCTACTTAAAATTATCCAATTTTCAATCTTGTAATTATAAGATCACTGTTTGTTTTTTTGTAATCTTGTTATAAGATCATTGTGACTAATAAATAAACGAAATGGTAAATTAGTTAAATGCGTTTAGGATATTAATACTGTGTGTTGGCTCAAGAAAACTTGAGAAGGAAGATGAATCAAGTCACTCTTTAAATTTTTTAGCAGAATAAATGAAAATTCTAAACCTTGTGTGAAGATTAGTGGCTTATGAAGAGACCATCTAGCTAGTGATAGACAATAAACCAAAATTAACCCACTCAAAGAGTAATGTTCCTAATAAATACGAATGAGATCTCCAACAGAAAAATTGAATGTGTGCATATTATTAACTTTAAAGCATGAGTCTTTTGTGTATAATACATATAATAATCCTTAAAATTCTATTGAGAGTTGTGTTTTACACAAATTGGGAGTGTGCCAGTCATGAAATTTCTACATATATAATTATAGAAATTTATAATAAAAGAAATGAAGTTAATATTACTTGTAGTGGAATTTTTAATACAATATGCAAATTAATTTCAGCTTATTAATCAAGGGGTCGAGTGTTATAGTGTAGACAACTTTTGGGGATTAGCTCGAATGGGCGACTCAAGGAAAATAAAAGAAATCACACCAACCTTATAATGTAGAGAACATGCTATCTCTGTCAACCAACGATCATCAACATGAACTTTAATAAACTTTTATGAAAATTCATCTTCAAGCATGACAGCACCTCAAATAATCTGTAGTAACACCTTTATTGCACATACATTCTTATAACTTCTTATCTCCAATTATAAGAGTGCCACCTACAAATTATAAATGACTTATTATGCCCTAGAAACTCTAACTTATAACTAGCTAGGGAAAATATAACTCCAATTTCTCAGCCTCGCCAAACATATCACACTTGGCTTTCTACTACAATAAAGAACAAGCTAGAAAGGGGAGTGAGGATCCCATGCATGCCTTAAACTTCTTCACACATTGAATTCCAATTAACTAGGACTAACACTATGACTGTAGAGATAAACATTCTCAAATCTTAGATCTTCATTTTAGTAGAAACTCCATCCTTATCATCATATAATCTTAGAAAAATGACATTGTCATATTATTAAAGAAAGGCTAGATATCAAATATTAAGTAGGGAACGAAAATACATTTTTTTTATATCCTTATTAATTAAAATATTAAGCTTACTATTTTTATTTTATAAATTATTTATACATGTAGAGGTCCGTTATTTAAAAAAAGTTGTACATATACTTCCTCTATAATTATATGCTTGCATCGCATACATAATAACTTTAAAATAAGATGTAATTGCCATTAATACTAATCTTGAAAAATGTTCATATAATTATTCCGATTATTAGGTTAGAAAACAAAACAAAATAAGGTAATATTTTTTTATAATTATTAAAAACATATAAATTTTATTTTGTCAAACCTAAAGGTCTGTACTTATAACTTAGATGTCATATATATAATATATAATATTACTAAATGAAATGTAACTCTAAATATTTGTTTAACAAAACTTATATGTATTTATTTAATGACAAAAGACATATATTCCTCATGTAGCATGTAGTATATCCAAAAAAAGAAAACAGTGTTTCCTTCTAGAAAGGGACCACAACAAACAAACAATCATACAATGGGATTGGGAAATAAAGACTTAAGAGGGCATCATATGCGGTAGCTAAATTTGTCTGGTTGCTCGAAACCCTAGCATGGTAGACTTGGTCACCCGTGTGGCCATGCATCACTTTATGTACATGTGGGGTTCGTATTAAATAGCTAATGACCCCAAATTCTTCTCTTCAACGTGCATTCTTTTATTTCATTAACACTACTATTTCTTCTCCTCGCCATTCGTTCACTTTCATCAAACATTATATATCCTTCTTTCCTCTTTCCCGAATTCTCTTTCTCCTAATAAGAGAGTTAGAGAGGAAAAAGCCATGGCAATTGCAGGATTTAGTTTCGACATGACATCGGAAAGGGAGTCCTTTGCAAGGGCTTCCAATGCCGAATGGGTGGAAGAAGACGAGGAGGAGCTTCAAATGGCTGCATTGTTGAGGTTGCCAACGCAGAAGCGTGTCAACACGGCGTTGGTGAGGAAGCCGTCTTCGGACACGAGCAACAGAGGTGACTCAGGGAAGAAGAAGGCCAAGGTTTTGGAGCAGATTGATGTGAGGAAGCTGAATCGCTCCCACCGTGAACGCCTCGTCAAGGATGCTTTGGCAACCAATGAACAAGACAATTACAAGCTCCTCTCTGCCATCAAGGAACGCTTTGACAGGTAAACACTTTTCCATCTTTTATTTATATCTATTTACCATTATCATTACCATTAGATCATATATAAATGGTTAACATTAAAAAAAATAATAAGAGAATTGTTTTCTTTGTAGAGAAATGAGACCTAGTGTGCGTTTGGAAACCCATTTGCATCATTGCAACAAGAATTTCCACTTTTCAAAGCATAAAAATGAGAAGCAAGAATATATAGTTTTTCTGTTGAGCAGAAGACATTTGCAAGGTTTCCAACTAGAAACCAAACACACGGCTAGGTAGAGGTACAGACAGTTTGCATAGTATCTTAGGTTTAAACCTTGTAACTGTCATTGCACACTAAAATTATAAATGGAAAGATTTTTTTACTATCAATTAATTAGAAATTACTGTATATATGAATTTTAAAATAATTATTACAAAAGTACCATACATATATATATAATAATTTGTGACTAGATAAGGTTAGAATTGTTTCAATTTTTTGGAAAAGAAGACTTGATTGATTATCTATATGCTTCTTAGCTGAAAGAATGAGAATTCCAGAGTCACTATAAGACTGTTCCCTCGATAATTTACAAATGGTTTTTCAGTCCGTTAATATACGAGCAACCGACAAAAAAAATAGCAATTCTCATGTTGAGGCTTATTTTGTAATATTACATGCATGAAAGGATTTATATATGATTTTGCATTTAAATTACTTGTATTGTTGAATGCAAAAGGGTTGGATTGGATGTACCAAGTATCGAAGTGAGATACAAAAACTTGACAATTGGAGCTGATGTTCAAATAGGTTCAAGAGCTCTGCCAACTTTGATCAATTACACGCGAGATGTCTTTGAGGTTCATATCTATTACTCACTCTCATACTAATTTACTAATTAATCAAATTATTTTTTAGTAAAAATATTGATTATGGTTTATGTGTAATAACATTAGTTCAATAATATTGTCCGTACTCTAGCTCAATAATTCGATTAGGTTTTCTGTTAGATAATTAATATAGAAGCACAAGCGCTTAGCCCTTGATCTCCCGCCATTGCTATATATGTCTTAATCCATGATTGCTAGTGATTAGTTACTAACTTAATTACAATGCAAAATTGATTCATATCAGTAATGGTGGCATCCAGGGTATGATAACTGGCATGGGAATAGGTCGACCTCAAAGACATTCCTTGACCATCTTGAATAATATCAGTGGTGTTGTCAAACCTAGAAGGTATAATGTTTTTCTGTTATTTTACATTATTTATTGAGTAAACTATCAATTTGATCCTTGAAATACTACTTTTTCCTAAATGATCAATAAAGTAAGAAAAACTAAGTAGTCTTTAAAGTGTTAGAAATCCTGTCAAGTAATCTCTTAAATATTGAAAGATTTTTCAAATTAATCTTTGAGCATCAACTTAAGAACTAATTAAACTGATGAATATCCTATACTTCAAGGATTGCTTAAACAATTTTAATACTTTAGGGACAATTGAGGTGAGGATAATAGGTTGAGAACAAAATTGGTGGTTTATTCAATTTCTAATTTTTTTTTCCTAAATACACACGATAAGAAATAAGGATACACAATATAATTTTTTTAAATAATTAAGGGACTATAATGTATAAGGAGTATAGTGAAATGTATTTAAAACAATTAAGAGAGTTAGCATAGAGACAAAAAGAAAGTATATTGTGTGCAATCTGAAAAAAAAAATAGATATGTGAATGTAGTTTACTCAAATTTAGCCAAACATTTGAAACGGGCTAGTGAACTGAATCAATTAATTTTTTAATATTTTAATGTGCAATGTTATAATAGAATTTTTTTATGGAGAAATTTCAGAGTTTCATATATGTTTATATCGTAATGAATATCAAGCTTAACGTTATGTGTTGTTGTGTAGGATGACGTTGCTGTTAGGACCTCCAGGATCGGGCAAAACTACCTTACTTTTGGCTCTTGCGGGAAAGCTTGAAAGCAACCTCAAGGTAGTACAAATTCTATGCAGGATTAATATTCTCTACGGTCCTAAAGAACTAATTGTTAAAATTAATTTAATTATGACTAATAAATAGTGTATGCACTTATTAAGTAAAGGATTTTTACATTGTTATTAAGTTACAAACTGTCATATACAATAATTTAGATGTTTACAATAACTACTTTAAAATTCATAATTGATTTGACAATATAAATTTTGGAGTTCATGGAAATTAAACTCTATAACCATCATCCGTGTGGGTTATATATATGTATTACTTTACAATTTGTAATTGCTAATATTATAGGTACCTTTCGGTTCTTTGAAACAAATAGAATAGGAATTGAGCAAAAATTTGTGTCTACACGAATGATCGTTTTGTTAGTGTAGTCTAGTTATAGCACAATAACAAGTGAAACACTGAAACCAATGTGCTTTAAATCATTATACCAATAGGAATTAAGATTGATTCTACTGTATAGCCTTTATCTAACTGAAACAAGTTCATTTCTGAATTGTCAGCATACCAAGAATTTTGATACGTCATAGCATTCTTCAAAAATTTCATTCTCATTATAGAATTACATTAGAACTTTGATCCTTTAATACCTGTGCAGAAAAGTGGTAGTATAACATACAATGGCCATGAGCAAAACGAGTTCTGTATTCAAAGGGCTTCTGCATACACTAGCCAAACTGATAATCACATAGCAGAACTGACAGTGAGACAAACTTTTGATTTTGCTAACAGATGTCAAGGTTCAAGTGATGTAGGTATGTATATAACATATTAGTTTCGTTATGTGCCATTTTTAGTTATTTCTATTTTCCATTTCAGAATTCAATACCTTAATTTCCTGGTCTAATGTCATAAACAGAAATTGTGAAAAATCTTGAACGCTTGGAGAAGGAGAAAAACATACTGCCAAGTCCAGAAATTGATGCATTCATGAAGGTTGTCTCATCTTATAAATAATATCTGAAAAATCATGCATATATGCAAGTTCAGGGAAGTCCTCTAATTTGCGTTTTTTTAAACTGATTTTACTCAACAGGCAACACTTGTTGGTGGCAAAAAGCACAATGTGATGACAGATTATGTTTTGAAAGTGCTTGGTCTTGATGTATGTTCAGATACGGTTGTAGGAAATGATATGTTAAGGGGGGTCTCTGGTGGCCAAAAAAGGAGAGTTACAACAGGTGATCTCTCTCCCCTTTCTAGGAATTTGTTACAATTTTCTTTGAAATCTGGCTCTTGTTGTGATATATTCTTAAGTTAATCTAACTGGATTACCTCTTTAATGTATCATACAAAGAAAGAGGGTCCAAATTCAGTCCCTCTTTAAGGAGATTTCATTTAGAATTTTGTTTTTGACTCCTGAGATTGGAAATTAATATATAGTAATAGAGAAACTAACACAGTTCATACATTTGAATCCATATTTGTTCTAGGAACACATAATTTCTAGATGATACAAAATTCAATCCATAGTTGTTTTGACTGTGTCTATACCAGAAATTAAGACATTATGAAGGCACTAATTGAAGTTAAAAATTGTAGCAAGCAATGACATACTTTTGCATTTCATATTTTTTCTCCAGGAGAAATGATTGTTGGACCACGAAAAGCTCTATTTATGGACGAAATATCGACTGGACTTGATAGCTCTACCACATTCCAGATAGTGAAATGCATAAGAAATTTTGTTCATCAAATGGATGCTACTGTTCTGATGGCTCTACTTCAACCTGCACCAGAAACATTTGAGCTCTTTGATGATCTTCTGCTTCTGTCAGAGGGGTATGTTGTATATCAAGGCCCCATAAAAGATGCGCTGGAGTTTTTTGAATCATTAGGCTTCAAACTTCCATCCCGCAAGGGAGTTGCAGATTTTCTTCAAGAGGTATTTGTAGATTTTTGCTCCTTTAATGGTCAAACGCAAATGCTTTATAAAATTATTGCTTAAAACGTGTTATTTTCCTGTGTCAGGTGACCTCTAAAAAAGATCAAGCTCAATACTGGGCTGATTCTTCAAAGCCATATAAATTTATTTCAGTGCCAGAGATTGCAGAAGCCTTTAAAAATTCCAGATTTGGAAAATCTGTAGAATCCATGTGTACTGCTCCCTTTGATAAATCAAAGAGTCATCCTTCAGCTTTGCCCACAACTAGATTTGCTGTGCCAAAATGGGAGCTCTTTAAGGCTTGTTTCTCGCGAGAGTTGACCTTGCTCAACGGGCATAGGTTTCTCTATATTTTTAGGACCTGCCAGGTATGTATATATATACTCAAGTAAATAAGGATGCACTTGTCTCTATATTTTTTCAATTCTTAATATTTTTCAACTTAAAAGTAGAGCTAATATTTAAATGTAGATCATAGATTATCTCCAAGGCTCCAACAAATTTCCCTGCCAATCAATTCAACATGGAAAACATATAGACAAGATGATCATAAGTTTAGAGTTTCAAAATACACACGATGTATCAATATAACGCCTAATGTTTGTGAATTCTTTGTATCACTCACAGAACATTTGTTAGAATATAGGCTTGTGCTTTGTGAATTTCTCAATTATTGTTTGTGGGTATCTTCTCATGATTCTAAATTTGACAATTTCTCTTGCTGCCAAAGGTTACATTTGTTGGAATTGTCACATGCACAATGTTCATTCAAACAAAATTTCATAATAAGGATGAGGAATATGGCAATCTCTACCAATCTGCACTATTTTTCGGACTCGTACACATGATGTTTAATGGCTATTCTGAGTTGACACTCATGATAGCTAGGCTACCTGTCTTTTTCAAACAAAGAGGCAATTTATTTTATCCTGGATGGGCATGGTCTTTGGCCACTTGGATTCTTGGTGTACCTTATTCCCTTGTTGAAGCTGTTATATGGTCTTGTGTTGTATACTACACTGTTGGATTTGCCCCTGCTCCTGGAAGGTACTTTTCTTTACATCCTTTGTTGGGATTTTCTTTTGGTTGTTTAAAAAATATTCAAGACTAATAATCTTTGCATTCTGATTAATATTTCAGATTTTTCCGCTACATGCTTTTGCTATTTATGCTTCACCAAATGGCATTAGGTCTCTTCCGGTTTATGGCTGCTCTTGCACGCGATATGGTCATTGCTAATACATTTGGAACAGCTGCATTGATGATTATCTTCTTGCTGGGAGGATTTATTATCCCAAAAGGTAGGCTGCACCAAGAGCTACTGCATAAAATGCAGATATAATGGAGTTTTTTGATTAATGATTTGATTCTTACTCATATAGGTATGATTAAGCCATGGTGGATTTGGGGTTACTGGTTGTCACCTCTTACCTATGGTCAAAGAGCAATTTCAGTCAATGAATTTACTGCCACAAGATGGATGCAGGTATTTCATGCACGCTAATTAAATTTATTCTTGCTTTTCTATCCTTATTGCTAGCGGTTTATAGAAATTTATGTAAAAGTAATTATGGAAACTGTGTTTTAGCATTCGGCTTTTGGGAGCAACACAGTTGGCCTTAATATTCTCAAGGGATTCGATATACCAGCTGAGGATTACTGGTATTGGGTTGGTTTGGGAGTTTTAACACTCTACGCTCTTATTTTCAACTGCTTGGTCACTTTGGGCTTGTCCTATCTGAATCGTAAGTTTAGAACAATTTTCCTTATCTTTTTATTCTCATTTAAGCAATGAAATTTCTTTTGGTATGCAATGGTTTGATCTCTAAGAAGGCAAGGACTGTCATTTTCTCGAATCAAAGGATACTAGTTTATGCTCCTTTTTGCTTTTGAATGCCACAGCACTCCAAAAAGCACGTGCCATTCTTCTTGGTGATGAAGACGATTCAAAAGAGAGTTCTAATAAAAATGGATCTAAATCTAGTGGTGATGATGGAAAAGCCAAGGGAATGAGTCTTCCTTTTGAGCCTATGACAATGACATTCCACGGTGTCAATTATTATGTTGATATGCCAAAGGTGGGGGGCATTTGTAGTTTCAGTTTCCTGAATTTTTTTTTTTTCAAAGACAAATACAAGTAGTAGAAGCTTCTTCACCTTTAATTCTTTCTGAATGAACTTGCTTTTCACAGGAGATAGCAAATCAAGGCATAGCAGAAACTAGGCTAAAACTCTTGTCAAACGTGAGTGGCGTTTTTGCACCTGGTGTCCTTACAGCTTTAATGGGATCAAGTGGAGCAGGAAAGACCACTTTGATGGATGTTCTTGCTGGAAGGAAAACAGGAGGATATATTGAGGGTGAAATTAAAATATCTGGCTATCCAAAAGTGCAACAAACATTTGCCAGAATATCAGGATATGTAGAACAAAATGATATTCATTCTCCTCAGCTGACAGTTGAGGAGTCCCTGTGGTTTTCTGCATCATTAAGGCTTCCAAAGGAAGTAAGCATGGAGAAAAAGCATGTAAGTTCTTTGCTGAACAAGTGATGATAACGAATAGTGTTAAGTGTGCTTAATTATAATCAGTTCATTGACATAGTAATTTGTTCTTCAGGAATTTGTTGAACAAGTAATGAAACTAGTAGAGCTTGATAGTTTAAGAAAGGGTTTGGTTGGAATGCCTGGTACTTCTGGTTTATCAACAGAGCAGAGAAAGCGACTGACAATTGCCGTCGAGCTTGTAGCAAACCCTTCCATAATTTTTATGGATGAACCTACATCTGGACTTGATGCGCGTGCAGCGGCCATTGTTATGAGAGCAGTTCGTAATACAGTTGATACTGGTAGAACAGTGGTTTGCACCATACATCAACCCAGTATTGACATTTTTGAAGCATTTGATGAGGTTAGTTGTTCAATTACTATTTCTAATCAATTTACTACTGTTATACCTATCGATTAAGTAGCTTATCTAAGAGGTTCTAAACTTTGATTCTTCATTCCCAGTTACTTCTCATGAAACGTGGAGGACGAGTCATATATGGAGGGAAGATTGGCAGGCAATCAGATATAATGATAAAATATTTTCAGGTAACACTATCTTTCAATCATTTCTTTTACATTTTTACATTCCATTCATACTTCTTGCTTTTTTAAGAACATGAAAGAGCTGTGAACAGATTAAATTACTATATCAGTTTAGAGTTTAGACTATAGAGTAGTACCTTGTTGAGTTTATTATAATTTTTAAGTATTAAATTTATTCCTATTTGTTCTGCAGAGTATTAAAGGAACCTCCTCAATCCCCAGTGGCTACAATCCAGCTACTTGGATGCTTGAGGTTACCACACCAGCTGTAGAAGAGAAACTTGGTGTCGACTTTTCCGAAATTTACGAAAGTTCTGAACAATTCAGGTTCTTATTTATTTTCATGTGTGCTACTGGCATGGTCTTGTATTTGAGGAATGTATAAGATCTATGAATAA
The DNA here is from genome assembly GCF_000004515.6 of Glycine max. Classification (NCBI taxonomy): domain Eukaryota; kingdom Viridiplantae; phylum Streptophyta; class Magnoliopsida; order Fabales; family Fabaceae; genus Glycine; species Glycine max. The sequence goes on along the minus strand of NC_038254.2, from coordinate 5,762,015 downwards.
GATAAACAATAATAGCAATATTAACAACACAAGATCATCATTTTTTAGAAATATATAAAAGTCATTAGGTTACAACCTTATGCATAGAAAGATTGTTTTCCATGTGGGATTAATGATTCTGTCACATCTTTACCTCAGGGGGGTGTTAGCCTCTATTAAGAAACATGGACAACCTCCTCCTGGCTCAAAACCATTGAAGTTTGACACAATATATTCACAAAACACATGGGCACAATTTCTCAAGTGTTTATGGAAGCAGAATCTAGTGTACTGGAGGAGCCCACCGTACAATGCAATGAGGATATTCTTTACAATCATATGCGCCTTCATATTCGGTACCATATTTTGGGACATCGGTACTAAAAGGTATGCTTCCTTTATAATTCTCATTTTGTCATAAGAAAAAGTATCTTATCAATCAAAACAAAAGCAAAAGTAGTTATGATAACCATGTCACTGAATGTTCTTCAGGCAAACTACGCATCAAGTGTATGTCATAATGGGTGCACTTTTTTCTGCATGCCTTTTCCTTGGAGTCAATAATGCATCTTCTGTACAACCTGTTGTTTCAATAGAAAGGACAGTGTTTTATAGAGAGAAGGCTGCTGGAATGTACTCTCCAATCTCATACGCAATAGCTCAGGTAGGTGCCGTTCTACTAGGAACTATTTTTAAGGCTATATTTCACTTGCAAATTGCGTGTATCATGTTACTTCATCTTATTAACAGGGGCTGGTGGAGATCCCATATGTTGCTCTTCAGACAATAGTATTTGGTGTAATCACATATTTCATGGTCAATTTTGAAAGGGATGTTGGTAAGATCTCAAGTTTCCATATTGATATGCTTCCTGCATCATGAACCGGTTATCCACCTAAAATTTACATCAACAAGGACTTTTCACTTTAGTTACATGAATCATAACTCATGTATGTTTAGAAGATAGTAGTTGAAGATGTTCAACATGAATAAAATCTGTGTGGTCTCAGCAGCCAAAGTTTAAGAAATTTTCTGCCTACATATTTATTTTTTCTTATGTTGTATTCCAAAATTTGTCCTCAGACAAACACTAACATAATACTATGGCTTTTCTTTCTCTTGTTCAGGAAAGTTTTTCCTCTATCTTGTGTTCATGTTCCTCACATTTATGTACTTCACCTTTTACGGCATGATGGCTGTTGGCATTACACCTACACAACACTTTGCAGCTGTTATTTCTTCTGCATTTTACTCTCTATGGAATCTTGTATCCGGATTTCTTATTCCAAAATCTGTGAGTGAAATAGCCCTTAATTATGTAGATTTACTTGTATCTAACCTTTTTCTATTTTGGCCCTGATATCAATGAGTCTTGCAATGTTTCAGCATATACCTGTATGGTGGATGTGGTTCCATTATCTCTGCCCAGTTTCTTGGACACTACGTGGTATTATCACATCTCAACTTGGTGATGTGGAAGAAATGCTCGTGGGACCTGGATTTAAAGGCAATGTGAAAGAATTCATAGCTGCTACTCTTGAATATGACACTAAAATTAATGGAATGTCATCAGTGTTGCTGTCAGTAATTGTGCTTATTTGCTTCAATGTCCTTTTCTTTGGTTCCTTTGCTGTGTCCATTAAAGTCTTGAATTTCCAAAAGAGGTGATTCAAGAAATAGTGTTCAAGATCAGAGAAGACACTGCTAAACACCGTGCCATTTGGCCTTTTCTTTTTTGAGCTAGGATTCTTTCAAAATCAACTATTGTAGAAGCTCCAATTTCTGCCGTTATTCTACCTATTTTTCATCATTGCAAGCTTGGAACTAGGAAGAGATTCACTTAAAGAATGTGGAACCTTTTTGTAAAAGAAAAAATAAAAGGATTATGGATTGAATTTAAGACATATTGTTGGTTTTGTGGAGAAAATTATAAAAAACAGATGAGAAAAGAGAGACAATATGTATGCAGAGGAAATAGAATTATTCTATTCTAATTCAAATTGTTCTCAGCAGAGATACAATAAATAGCAAAAGATAAACTAATTAGATAACAAGATATTAGCAAAACAGAATATTAAAACTAACTTGCTCCTTAAAGATAGGAACCACTTATTAACTAGGCTAATCCATTACAACTGACTTACTCCTAAAATATAGGAAACCAACTTATTTACTAAATCCTATTTTAAAAACTGAAAAATAAAATATTATGCAGTTACAAAAGTATATCTTCAACACTCCTCCTTGCTTTTGGAACTGCAAACTCCAATTCTTTGAGTTCAAGTTTGTTGATAGGTAGTGACTTTGTAAACATGTCAGCCAGTTGATCTTTAGACTTGCAGTAAATTAAGTTCACTTCTTCACTTTGTTGCATCTTTATCAAATAATAAACCTTGATGTTGAAATGTTTAATCTTCCCATGACACACGGGATTGTTTGTGATAGCAATGACTACTTGATTGCCAACAAAAATTCCAATTTTGTTCTTTTGAGAAAATAGAATGTTTGGCCTTGTTGTAGTGAGATACATTGGACATCCAATCAAACTCCCATAATATCCTTCATCAATGTTATCAACACCTTCTTCTTTGCTAAACTTCTCCTTTTGATTCATTGGTGTGCTAACAGACTTGCATTCCTCCATTTGAAACTTCTTCAAATTTTCTTTTGCATATTTCCTTTTTTTCATGTTTAGCATTCTTTCAAGATGGCAATGATCAAGTCTCTTGTGCCAGAGTTCCGAGGGTGTGACTTGAGTGAAATAGGTTGTATGATCCTCCTCTACTGGATCAAATGAAAAGTTTTTACCTTTCATTTTAACCCTTAGAACTTCCCGACCAAAAATGTCATAGATAAAGCAATGTTGATGTTCAAATGACACTTTAAATCCCTTTTTAATCAACTGACCTACACTTAGCAAGTTTTGGTCAATGTTAGGTACATAAAGAACATCTGATATTAATTTGATACCTGAACATGTTGAAATTGCAACAATTCCTTTTCCTTTTACTGGAATATAGCCACCATTTCCAATTCTGACCTTTGAGACATTAGTTGGCTTCAAATCCTTGAATAGAGTCTTATCATATGTCATGTGGTTCGTACAACCACTATCAATCAACCAACTTTCACTTGATTCACTACTCAAGAAGCTTGTGGCCACAAACAATTGGTCCTCCTCGTCTTGATTAGCAATCTGAGCTCCTTCATCATGGTGATTTTTGTTGGGGCAGATCACCGCTTCATGCCCTATCTGGTTGCACTTGTCACATTTTGCATCTAGTCTCCTCCAACATCTGAAAGGTGCATGACCTTTTTTGCCACAATGTTGACAAGGTGGATAATTTTTCTTTTTATCCTTACCTTGGTGGTTTGCACTGTTTTCACTGCTTGCTGGTTGATTCTTCTTGAAAAAATCCTTTTTGCTTTCATCAATTTCATGATGTTTGGCGGGCAAAGCACCTTCGACAACACGATCTTGCCTCATCAACCTTTGCTGCTCTTGAGCTTGTAGGGCATGTAGCACTTCTGCCAATGTGATTTTCGACAGATCATTTGTGTTCTCCAATGAAGCTATAGATGCTTCATACCTCTCCAGCACCGTTACCAAAATTCTCTACAATTCTCGAATCAGCAAAATCACTTCCCAACAACTTTATCTTGTTGGCAATACCCAACCATTTGTTTGAGTATTCTTTGATTGTATCTGACTCTTCCATCCTTTGAAGCTCAAATTCCCTTCTTAAATTCAGCACTTGCATGTTTCGTATTCTATCATCTCCAGCATATTCCTTTTTCAAATAATCCCAAATTGCTTTGGGTGATTTAAGAGTCATGATTCTGATGAAAATCATTTGTGAAACACCAGTGAACAAACATGACCTTGCCTTTGTCTTCTTCATCTTTCTTTCCTTGTGATTTTTAATTTGGGCCGTGGTGGGATTTTCAGGCAGCGGATATATTTCATAATCCTCTTCCACAGCATCCCACAAATCCAAAGATTCCATGTAGGATTGCATTTTCACTTCCCAAAGATCATAATTCTCTCTATCAAAGATTGGAAGAGTTATGTGGGAAAAACTTGCTTCACCTTCCATGGTACAGATCCCGTAAGAACAAAGCTCTCGATACCAATTGTTGGTTTTGTGGAGGAAATTATAAAAAACAGAGGAGAAAAGAGAGACAATATGTATGCAGAGGAAATAGAATTATTCTATTCTAATTCAAATTGTTCTCAGCAGAGATACAATAAATAGCAAAAGATAAACTAATTAGATAACAAGATATTAGCAAAACAGAATATTAAAACTAACTTGCTCCTTAAAGATAGGAACCACTTATTAACTAGGCTAATCCATTAAAACTGGCTTACTCCTAAAATATAGGAAACCAACTTATTTACTAAATCTTATTTTAAAAACTGAAAAATAAAATATTATGCAGTTACAAAAGTATATCTTCAACACATATGTATGTAAGTAAATATTTATAAATAAATACATTTCATATTTATATGAGTTTTATTTATTTTTTGTAAAGTCAACTTGTTAATTACAGCATGCTACATATTGTAGTTAGAAATAGAATGACAAGATATAAAAATTGTGTTCAGCTTAGTTGCTTAGTTACCGTAAATTTGTGTTTATTTTAATTTTCGTCCTTAAAATACTTTAAATAATATTTTTTTATTGTTGAAGATAACGTTTTATATATCGTAAATTAATTTAAAAAGAATTTTTATTTGTAAATAAATAAAGTTTTAAAAAATGATGAGGTTTTATAATTAAATAAATAAGGGGAAATAACTTTATTAATTAAAATAATGGCTTGAGAGAAAATAAAAAGAGTATTTTATTATTCATTTGATGGAGAATAAAGTAGAGTTTCTTTTTTTATAAAATAATAAAAATAAATAAATAAAATAAATAATAGGTCGTGAATACCAATCTATAAATAGAAAAATGCTAGGTCGGTTTTCAGACTGATTCCTTAGTCGCGTCCTCCGCCTCTCAATTTTGTTTTCCCTTCTCAACCTCTCTTTTCTCGTAGACCATCAAACATGTCTCAGAAAAATGACGATCTTGAACTCATTTACCGTTGGATCATCGTGAAATTTAAGCACTAGGTTTGCAACCAAATTCCGAGCATTCTCACCGTTGGGAATTTCAAAATCTGAGCTTAGAGGAATACCCTTCGCAATGTAGCCTTTTATTTTCCCATAGAAACCCAAAACTGTCTCGGTAAAACTATGATCTCGAAATAGTTTACCGTTGGATTATAGTCAAATTTGGATATGTTGTTCGAAATTAAATTGCGCACACTTTCATCGTTGGGATTTGTGAGATAATATTCGTGGGAGGAGAAAAAGGAATCACATGAAGATAGTACAAATGGAGGCTTCAATCCCTTCTCTTTCTCTCTAACGTTTGAGAACCCTATCAGAGCAACCAGAGGAATTTCAGGAACTTGTCAGAGATGTCTCTATCTCTGTCGGAAGACACGTGAGCCCACTTAGAGGTAAGGGATGAGTTATTCACAATTGGGGATTAGTGAGAACATGTGTAGGGATCCTTAGAGGATTAAATTAGGATTTTATTTTGGGATATTTATTAAGTTGCAATTTTTCCTTTATGATTATAAATAAAATATTTATGATCTAATGAGAATTGCTTGATAAATTGTGCTCTTGATATTTGTATATTTTGACCTATGATTTTGATATAATTGTGTAATATTATTTGAGGGTTTTACTCCCCAGGTTGTGATAGTCTTTTGTATAAATTGTTATATTGGGGATATGAAATGATGATTCAAACTGTGAGTATGTGGTGAATTGAACATGTGATGAATGATGAAATACATGTATATTGATATGTGTATTGTGTTGTGAGCTATGAATTGTGCAATCACACAACTGTAAGACTCTTTAAAGGCGACGAGTTTTGCGCGACGAGTATTGTGATGAGATCCACTGTGGGAATCCGACGGGTTAAAATGACTTTGAAAATAATTGAGTAATTGTGTGTATTGCATAGTTCATAGGTAAAGTGTATATGATTCATGAGGTGTGATAACGTGTTAAATTGAGATTATATCGTTGTGATTGAGATTGAGTATATGTGATAAATTAAGTATGTATATGATTGAGATATATATGTGCATTGAGATGTTGTGTGCATTGAGTTGTGAACTATGAATTGTACAATCACACGACCATAAGTCCCTTTAAGGGTGACGAGTTAAAATTATTTTGAGAACAATTGAGGAGTCGTGTGTTTTGTACAGTTCATAGATAAAGTTTGTGTGCTAAAATGTTTTCTGGGTTGGACCTGAATTAGGAGGGAGAGACCCTAACGGACTCTTCAGAGTGTAGGCCTTGAGGGTCACCCGGTTTGAGTGCTCCTTTAAACCTGTGCCGATCCCACATAGTTAGAGCATTCTCGCAAAACATTGTGACCCTAACTGGTCTCTCTATGATATTACTTAGTGAGAGTGACTTGACTTGCTAGTATGTGGTTTGTCTTGTCATGTACTCCTAGGCGCCCGACGAGATTTTTCACTGACATGATACCACATTGCATATAGGATTGAGTCTTAGTGTATCTGCTGCATAACACTTGTGTATTGTTCTATATTGATTGATTTGATGATATGGTGTTTTGACTATTGAGTATGCGAATGTTGTGAAAACGAATGAGACATGTGGTGAAATAACGTGAGTGATGCTCAAGTAAATTGTATTTTGTTATATAATATTTATACCTATATGTTATCTTATTTTTTTTCTATTAGTTAGGAATGTGATGACTCACTCCCTCTATTGTTTGTATTTGGATTCTGTGATGATCTTGAACTTTGTGTTCGGGGGAGTAGATGACTAGGTGAATTACTTTAAGGAACCTTGTGCTGAAGGACACAATGTTGTGATAGGATGTGACATTAGGGTATAAGTTGTTATATTAATTGTATGAAATCTTGGACAACCTTGTTTTAAGCCGAAATAATTTATTAATTATTTGAACAAGTTTTATTATGGTGTTAGAAAAGTGAATATGAGTCTTTTACCCTTTTGAAAGACTTGTATTTAAATATATTTTAAAAACTTTTAATTAAATTTGATCTCTTATTTCTTTTATTTATTTATATATATACGTCGGGGTAGAGGGTGTCACATTTTAAAAACAAAAAATAAAACAAATACATATTGTAAGAACTAAAATAAAAAAATTACAGGGATGAAAATGAAAAAAAAAACACTAAATTATAGGAATAAAAAATATAGTTAAACCTAATATAAATATTCTTTAATATCCTCGACTCCTGGCCTATTACCATTGGAGCATTTAGTTTGTCTTGGTTGAAGTTTGTATGCTGTCTACATATGGTGCTAATGGTCAAATTGGTCTCTACCTTAGAAGCTCTTTCATTTAATTAGAATAATTTCCTATCTTCCTAATCTTATAAATTTTCCTAGTCACTAAATGTAAAAAATATTGAATACTTTTTATATTTGTAAGATATTGAATATATTACCTTTTAATTTGTAAGTATTGAAATGAAAAAGCAATATACCGTGTTGAACATTTGATACAGCATTACTCAAATTAACATGGTCTCAAATATGACCAGAAGAAAGGACTTAAAAGAGAACAACCTGAACATTTGATACACCGTGTTATCTTAGAGAATTTTTTTTTAATTACTATATGATTACTGCAAAAACAGAAGAAAAAGAAAATGTGGAAAGTGAAGACAAAGCAACCCCTCCACCTGTAGCCACACATAAGTGACACCAGGGGACAGTAATGTAGAAAATAAGTTATATACATTATTAAATTGGGTGATTCCATCTGTATATAAACTAGTAAACTATGCAGCAATAAAGGGCTAGTCAACCAGCACATGCAAAGCACACCCTGCCACTAATTTTCTTAAGGAAAACCCCATCATCTTCTAGTGCTCCATAAATTTCTGTTACCAAACACATCTTCAAAGTTCAAGTCAAAGCTAGCAATACGAAGCCTCTAGGGAATTAGCTTCTCATCTCTCATGCAATCAATCCAATACAATATTGAATTCAATGTCTTGTACCTTGCACCAAAACCAAGTCCATCAACTTTATTTCTGCATCCCAAGAGTTTCAAAGGGAAACGAAACAAGGCATCTAAAAACTCCCAATTGGCCAAATTCTCAACAGTCGTGTGAACCAACCCGTTTTCCTCCACAATCTCTTCCCAAACTTCCTCCTTCCCAGTCATGGCTTTTGAAAACCAAAAGCTCTCCACAACCATGTCTTGTGGGACTTGCACTCCCATTTTCTTCCCAACAATAGGCCAAATCTCCTTCCAAGTGAAACTTGGGCCATTGATTGAGTTGAAGGCTTGGCCATTGATGGAAATTATGTCACCATTTGTGGCTGCCCAAATGTGCTGATCAGCTACAAGCCTAGCATCTGATCCATCAATATATGACTCCTCCCAACACTTCCTTGTCCCCCCAAACACAAAAGGGAGCCTCAAATGTTTACAAATAGCCCCATAAACACACAAGCTCCCCATGAAGTTATAAAATGACCTAACAGAACTACCAAACAACAAACCAGGCCTATGCACAGACCAAGACACCTTACCACTCAATTTCTCCATGAGCAAATCCTCCAAGGCATAGTAGAAGTTAAGGGATCTGCTCATTCTGGGGAACTCTTCATGGTAGTAGTAATAGTGGAACTTCTCTTCATCAAAGGGGGGATGCAGTGACACATAGTGCTTGGTTCCTGTTTGAAGGGAAACATGCTTTAGATTCTTAGCTACTGAGACCATAGAGTTCAAAGCATTGCACATCATGGCCTTGTTCTGGTCACAACTTTCTTGTGTCTCTGATGGGAACTGGCTGGCCCATGTTACCCAAAACACATGAGTCACATCTTGCAAGCCAGACAGCTTCTTCTGAGTCTTCAAAGGGTTCAGCAAATTGCAAGAAATGAAATGGTAACAAGGGCTTATAATAAGGGTTGGTGGTGTTTCTGGGTTTCTAGCTATGCCATAAACCTTCTTCCAAGAAGGTTCTAAAAGAAGCCTCCTAGCCAACTCTCTCCCAACAAGTCCAGTGACCCCAAAGATGATAGCAACATAGCTGCTTGTCTCTATGGTTGCTGCCATTGCCACATGGGGGGCTCTAGATGCTGACCCTCCCTTCCAAATTGAAACCATTTTATACTAATGAATGTGGTGCCTCATTGCGTGCATATTTGCAACTTGGAGTAGCAATAATGTGGGCTTTCTAACTGTCCTAACACCAATCAGCTTGTTGTTTATATTGCTCTTCTTTTGAGGAGTGTTTCTGGGCTGGCATAGTTATGACTTGTAAGGTAGCCGTTTGAGTTTAAAATTCCAAGTAAGATAGATGCTGGTTGTTGCCAAGATAAGAGACATGAGGGTGTTATTTTATAGCGTTCTTCAATGCCTAGCTACAACTATGTACTTCATTACCAACGACCATATTAACAAGATAATTATGTCCTTTGATCAAATGATTGATTTCCGTGTTTATATGTATAAGAAAACATATATTCACAAAAATCAATTTCTTAAATCAACTTTATGAATTGAATAAAATTTGACCAAACCACTTAATTGGCTATTGGAAATAGGTGGAGGCAACAAGGAGTGTTGAGTTCCAAATTCAACCGGCAGGTTGTGCCTATGGCCGTTCCAATGCTGGCGTTGCGGTTACAAGCAAGTTAAAATAACATATATATTAGCGTGTTATGCCAATAATATATATAACTAACTACACTACCCAATGCCCAGGGAACTCCATCATTAATAAATATATGGTCACACTATACATGAATGTAGGTCTTCCTCTTCTTTCTAGTCTAGAAATTATTTTAAAAAATCTAGTTGCGAGCGAAGTCTTTGAGGCTTATGAGCAAAGTGGAGAAAGGTGAACTAAAATCAATTTAAATTTGTTTCTAATTTATGAGAATTTGTTAATAGTGAAATCCTATTAAAACAACTTTCTAATTAAGCTCTAATAGATTAGTTCATTCGTATGTATGAAAAAAATTAGACGCCAAGAGTTTTCAAAAAGTTTGATTTATATTTTTTTTAGTCCATTTTGTTTTATTTTATCTAAATACATGTAAAAAGTTTATTTCTGATGTTAGTCCTACTCCTACACTATGTGGGGCACCTTGTTGCTTAAAAGATAAAAAAAAAAGGGTGTGATTATATATAGGGTTTATGATTCAAAAGTACAATGATTATTCCTTTTAGTTTGGAGGAAACCGTGTGCCATCATCTTGTGAGAATAGTTGCAACACTCCATTTTTCAAAAAATAAATTAAAAATGATTTTATTTAAAAATAAATAAAATTTTAAAAAAATAATGAGATTTTTATAAATTAAATAAATAAGAAGAAATAGTTTTATTAATTAAAATAATAATTTTAAAGTAAATAAAATAAATATATGTTCTTAGAACATAAAAATGATGTTTTATTGATTCATTTAATATGGAGTAAAATAAAGTTCTTTTTCTATAAAATAATAAAAAAATATAGTAAATAATAGATTAAGAGTACCCTAATTTTAAATAGAGACATATTATATCAATTTTTACATTTACGATATATTTCTATGCTTTTTATTCCTCTCAAATTCGTTTTCCTTTCTCCCTTTCTCAAAACCTTCTCTTTTTTTCGCACTCAAATTTGTCCTAGTAAAATTATAATTCCAGACTCGATAACTGTTGAATCGTTGTGAAATTTGAACATCAGGTTTGGAACACATTTTCGCACATCCTCAACATTAGAATTTGTGAAATAACGTCTGTGGTGAGAAAGATGTCCCTCACACGAAACTTTTTTTTTTCCACATACACCCAAACCTGTTCCACTAAAACTACAATCTCAGACTCGTTAACCGTTAGATCGTCATGAAATTCAAAAACGCGATTCAAAACTTATTTTCGTAGATCTCCACCGTTGGGATTTTCGAAATAGTATCTTTGGTGAGAGAAATGTCCCTCGCACGAAGACGGTGAAATGGATACTCTAATCCTTTCTCTTTCTCTCTAACGCTTGGAAATCCTAGCAGAGCAATCAGAGGAATCTTAGGAAACTGCTAGAGATGTCATTATCACTGTCAGACTACACATGTGAGCCCGCTTAGAGGTAAGAGATGAGTTTATCGCAATTGAAATTAGAATGAACATGTGTAGGGATCCTTAGGGCATCAAATTGGGATTTATTTTGGGAAGTTTACTATATTGTGATTCTTCCTTTATGATTATAATTACGAGATTGTTATGTTTGACAGGCCAATTAATGCCCTGATGCGAATTGGTTGATAAAATTAAGTGTTCTTAGTGTTTTCATGTTTTTGACTTATGATTTTGATACCTTTGATTTTATATAATTATGTGAAATTGTTTGAAGGGTTTAATCGTATGAACATAACATATTAATATTATTATTGTGTGACATGTATATAATGTCTAAGGCGTGACGACTGTGTTGTCTAGGGATTATGGAAGAATGATGAACTATGTGTAAGTGACAAGTTGAATATGCGTTAAATTGTGAGATCACACATGTGTATTGAGATGTTGTATGCATCGAGTTGTGAGCTATGAACCATACAATCACACGACTCTAAGACCTTTTAAGAGCAACGAGTTAATGCACAATAAGTATTGTGATGGATCCATTGGGGGAACCTGACGAATTTAATCACTTTAAGACGCGACAAGTTAAAATTATTTTGAGAACAATTGAGGAGTCATGTGTTTTGTATAATTCATAGATAGAGTTTGTGTGTTAAAATGTTTTTTAGGTTGGACCTGAATCAGGAGGGAGAGGCCCTAATGGACTCTTCGGAGTGTAGGCCTTGGGGATAAATACACTCGGTTTGGATGTTTCTTGAAGTCAATGTTGATTCCATATGGTTGGAACATTCTCTCAAAACAAAATAACATTGACTGTTTTTCCTATGATTTTACCTAGTGAGAGAGACTTGACTTAACAGTGTGTGGTCTGTCTTGTCATGTACTCCTTAGTGTCCGATGAAATTTTTCAGTGACATGGTACCACTTATATATAGGATTGAGTCTTAGTATATTTGTTGCATGTATAGATCGATATTGATTGGTTGAGTGATATTGTGTTTTAATCCTTGAGTACGTGAATGATGTAAAAATGTGTGAGATGTGATGTCACGCGATAAGTGATGGAATGACATGAGTTGTATTTAAGTAAGCTCCATTTCATGTATATGATATGTATATCTATGTTGTTCTATTTCTCTTTATTAGTTAGGAATGCGATAACTCACTCTTTGTGTGTTGTTTATGTTTAGATCCTGTGATGATCTCGAACTTTGTGTTCATGGGAGCAGATGATTAGGTGGATGGCTATGGAGAACTTCATGCTAGAGAACGTTGGAACACAATGCTCTAATAGAACGTGACATTGAGACATAAGTTTTTGTATTATTTGTATAATGTTCTGAACATGTTATTTCACTGCTTAACTTGTTTTCTTTTGTAAAAAAATTGGATGACCTTGTTTTGGGCCAGAGATGTTTTCTTACCCTTATTTAATAAGTTTTTAATTTGGTAATTAACACGAATAGAAACTTTTTATTCACGTGAGTTTCTTTATGTTTATTGAATAAAATTATTTTAATTAATTATGTATTTTAATGTATGATATTATATAAATATATATGTTGCGATAAAGAATGTCACAATAGTAATGTTGGAAAACATTAAGCTAACAAATTTTTTATATACAACGGAAACACCTTACCCAATTTTTCGGGCAATTAAAAATTAAGACGAAAGAGTAAATTATTACTTAAATTTATAAATTGTTTGAGTTAAAAGGTTTTTTTTAGCAATGAAAAAAATATTAGGCATAATATTATGTGAAACTACATATTATAATATAGTTGAGTAAGTTGATGATTAGTTTAAATTGGCGATTATAGGTAGATGCACATCATCATGGGATCATTTAGTGGTTCATAATTTTTTCTTAATCTATATAAGCCGTGTTTTGGACTTGTAATATGCTTTTATTCATTCTATTAAATTTAGATTTCAGCATCTATTACAAATATAGTTGAGTTAGTTGATCATTAGTTTAAATAGTTAGTGATTGTAGTTAGACGCACATGTGATTAGTAAGTGATTAGTTTAAATAGTCAAATAAACACTTTTAATCCTTTTATTAAATTAAATTTGTGTTTGCAATTCTCTAATCTCTATCATGATTTTCAATATGACCTTTTCCTTGAACATTTTTTATGTGGCACCTTGGGATTTTGTGAGTTTTTTTTTTTCAACCGGGGACGATAGTGGCACCTATCTCTTTGAAGAGGCCCTATTAAAAGAAAAATATTTCCACACATAATGTTTTATAAATGAGTTTAATTTCTAGTACAATTAATATAAATTTTTTTACACTATCCATCAATAAAAATTATGAAAGATGTGATTGAACTATGGAGTAAAAAATCCTTATAATATTAATGTATGTACTCTTTTTATAAATAAAGTGAATCAAATCGTAAAGAGAAAACTTAAAGGGTGTTTCTTAATAATAAAGGCAATAAATAAGGCAACATTCTTTATTTGCTGTTTATTGTTTTTCTACATTGAAAGAAAAATAAATGGGTATCATTATGGAGTAAGCGGGAAACATGGAAAAGTTAATTAAAGGAAAGGAAAAGGGTTTTCAAATAACCCCAAATGCCACACTGTAGTCTGTATATACCTTATTATAGGGAAACATTCAAATCTATCTTCTATGGTTTTCTGACTTTCTTGAGGACCTCCAAGCCTTCATTACTTTCAAAGACACGGCTTCCACCTAAAAGGGGATGCACCTCTCCATACCAATTTATGGTCTAGCTCAGAAATTGACCCTACTCTATGCTTGATCTGTAACACAGATAATTAACAAGGTCAAATCCACCATCATTTGATTTGAAAGTAGTTCAAATTGCTATTTAGTTATGTTTTTGGTATTTATCCGTGAATGGAACAAATGAAATAAAGTCATTACTTTATTGTTTGTACATTTATCCCTAACAAAGACGAACTAAGTAATATTTATATAGCGCGTTTTTTTCTACGTCGATTGTTAATATTTTGGCAATGTAAAATGTTACTTTTATAATATTGAACTTCTTGACTTCGAATAGCAAAGACATATACTTACTGATTAGTGGAGTACTAGTTTTATGAACAAAAAAGCATGCAGCAATGATGATGTAACACAGGAAAAGAACCACTCCTTTCAGGTAGTGTGAAGTTCCATCCTACATGGCATACAATAAAATCGTTTAATTAGCGAAAAAATTAAGAAAGAAAAGCGAAAAGATAAAGTGATCAGATGTATATGCAGATAGTGTTATGCTTAGTTTACCTGCAAAGTGAATGCTGTAACAATAATTGTAAAAGCAAGACACCCAGTTTCAAGGAGATTGAAATCCAAGTCCATTTCTATACCCATTATCCATGCAACAACCACACTAAATGGAACCTGGCATTAATAATTAGATAACCAAAATTTGTTGTCATCAGATTATTGTCCACACTTTAGGCCTTATATAATAGACAATAATAGTTTAGCCTTACCACAAACATAGAAATTTGGGTTGCAGATCCCATAGCAACCCCCAAAGATATGTCCTGCATGATAATTTCAATCACATTCATGCATAGTTTTAAAATAAAGGCAATTGATAAAACTAATTAAGCTTATATACAAGTTAAAACTTATGCTTAACAAAAGAATTGATTTATAAACCATACCAACTTGTTCTTGAAAGCAAATATGATTGAGCCAGCATGTTCTGCAGCGTTCCCAACAATTGGTAACAAAATTATGCTAATGAAGCTAACAGAAATGCCCCAAGAATCTGAAGCAGCCTAGTTAAGCATGAAAGGATAGACAACCCCATTAATCTAACTTCAAGCCATTGAAAATTCTGAATTTATGCACTTCAAGAATAATGTAGTTAAAAAAAAAAAAGAGTACTTGTCCGTATGTACCTCAATGGTTGCAACAACATATTCAGAAAGCAGAGATATGATAAGTGTCATACCGACCAACCAAGAAAATGCACTCCAAAATCCTATCACAGCCTTCTCTTCATCTTCATTTTCATCTTCCTGTGATTAAGTCCTAATCATAATTATCATTGTGTCGAAAACTTACTATTAAGTTAAAAATCAAAAGTTGATGTGTTGCAATGACTACAAATCACAACATAGATGAGCATTTTTTTATTGTCTTTGATTATTGGTATCTAGAACCCATTTTGGATTCCATCTAGTTTTGTCATTTAAGAAAAATCAAGTTCCTAATTAGTTAAAACAAATTGCTTTATCAGATAGTTGCTAAGAATATTAAAAAAAATAAAAAAGATAGTTGCTAATAATCCTTTCATTGTTATTAATTTCACTTGTCATATCAAGTAGTATTTATTATTAGGCCAGAAGTCATAGCTAGCATAAGAGTGAAACTTACTAATTCTAAGAAAGACATAACGAAATAAAGTCAACATCTAAAGTTGGTTATGTGAAGACTCCAACGGTTGCTTTCTGTTTTCCTAATTTTTATTTAAACACTTGTATATCACTATATTAGAGAATCGTATATTCAATATCTCAGCTTGTTATTTGCCTAAAGGTCAATGTGTTCACGAAATTTAAATTGTCTCTGCTATTCTGAAGTTTATTTTATTACCACCTAATCGTCACCCGTATACTCTTTCTCTCCTATTCATTCATTTATTAATAAAAAAAATACACATGATAAGCATGTGCAATATAAAACTGTCATTTGGCATAATTATGTTTTTCTCACATGTCATTTTATTAGGAATTGAAATAAAATATATATATATATATATAGCATTACGAAAACAACTAAAAAGTAAGATGATAGAGTTTACTAATGCATCAATTCACATTGCAAATAAATAAGAAGTGTGGGATAAGATAGTTGATATCATGTGATGAAGAGGAATAAAAAAAATAATATTATAGAAAAAGTGTTTTGGAATAATATTACTCAAAAAATATTAGGCAAAGTTATTTTATAAAAAATGAAAATTTTCTTTATGCTTGCTCTGCATCCTTAACAAGTCATAATTATTGTCATATATTGGGTAACATTTTTATTTTTCTAGACATTGTAATTAGTAGAAATGATGAAGCCAATCAAATTACTCTATTTAAAGCTTAAATATCAATCACCTCTTGTGCATCAAAAAGTTGTCGATGTGTTTTTAATTGAAAAAAGATGTATCCAGCATATGCTAGAAGCATAACAATGCTGCTTGCTCTTGACAATTGTAGATTACTAGTGGCTATAGAAGGATATTCTCCTGCTAAGGCATATCTGAGCAGTAATGGCAGCAAATGGCATAGCAACCCCAGCAACAAAAGTAGTGAGTTTACATCTGCCTGTTTCTGTTCATTCAATCACCAAATAACAAAACAAATTCAGGGACGACAAGAATATTAAACAGTGAGAAAATTTTCAAGGTTAAATTAATTCCCTAAACTATTTAGGAATTTTTATTTAGGTCCTTAAATTGAACAATTTGTAATCGAGTCCTTAATCTTTTAAAATGTTTGCAATTGAGTCCATAAGATTTTTAAAACTGCCACATATTGCCACTTTCTGATGGTTTCAAGCTACCGCAAACTAATTTCAAGGACTTAATTATAAAAAAAATTACAAGATCAAGGACTCAATTACAATCTTTTTTAGTTTAGGGCCTAATTAAAAATTCCCATATAGTCTAGGGACCTACTCGTTAATTTAACCAATTTTCAAACTATGGAAACAAGAAGGTAAGAAGCCTTATATACTCTGTCATATCTTTGTTCCTTCCTAAGGTTGGCTAAGCCACCACAAAGGAGTGAGCTTCCAAGAACTAATAGAAGGTTTGAGAAAATAGATCCCAGCAGAGAGAACTTCACAACATTTACTTTGTTTTGGTGAAGTGCTAGCAAAGATATGATCATCTCAGTTGCATTACCACAGGTTGCATTCAGAAGCCCTCCAACTGAAAAATATTCAGCCACTTTCCATTGTCACACAATATTAGTAAGAAAAGCTTAATGCTGCATTGTATTTTTCAATTACCATTATTGTATGAAAATCATGAGAGATTAATATGATTTAGTTTTTACCTGTGGGGCCAGTGTAATACGCAATTTGCCTTCAATTTCGAGAGAAAAATCAAACAGATTAAAAGTATTAGAAACATGAACTGATATATAAATTTGTAGTGACTATATGATGTTAATATAGGAAGTGAGATGCAAACTTACTCAGTAAGGAAGCTGACACGTTCAGCTAGAGGGGTGAGTCCAAGTAGGCTCAAAGCAAAAATCCAAGGCTATGGCAGAAAAGTAGTTAAATATATGTAATTAGTTACTTCACTAACGCTTTTGAGCAAGTGCTATCTAATGTGCCAAAACTACTACTCCTACAACACTTATTGAGCAATCTACTTTAGCTTGTCTAACCACTATCTGAAACTACGAAAAATTACTGTTTGATCTGGTAACATCACATGACATGTAGCTACTTTTCATAAATTAAAAAACTTGACTACTTGTGATATAAAAATGGTTAGTTATATTTTTTTATAAAGATTAGTTATCGATAGAAATGATGGATATTTCACAATAATGACATGTGACCTAAAAAAAATATATTAGCTAGAATTATTGAAACCGAATGATCTCAGATCATATAATAATTTTTTCAGAAATTATCTTTCTTAGATAAAATGTTTAAATAGTATTTAAAAATATCACTTAAGCAAAAAGATCACTATCTGAAATAATATATGGCCCAAAGAACCATTATAATAGGTCATATTATTAATTAGGGAATTAAATTTTTAGTCCCTCAACTTTTTCATATTAAAAATTTTGGTCCCTGAAAATAGTTTTGGTAACTTATAAACTTCATTAATTTTCCATTATCATTTTTAGACCCTCCAAAACTTTTTATCCATCTTTAGCCCTTCATTTATTTTTATTGCTCAGAAATAATTCCAAATATAAAATAAACAAGGGATTAAAAATTCACAAACTAACGGACTAATTTTGAACAATAAAAATAAACAAAAAACTAAAAACAGACAAAAAATTTAGAAAGACTAAAATTATTGACAGAAAATTAATAAAAGAATAAAATTTGTATAAGAAATTTAAAAAAACTAAAAATTAGAAGCTAAAAAATTAAAAGACTGAAAACTTAATTAACCCTATTACCAATAAGAAATTTTAACAACTTGTGTAAATTATATCCTATTAGCCTCTTACCACTAGGCCCATTGCGGTGAATTTATAACATTCTCAAGTTAATAAACAATCCTGATGCCAATTTGGGTATTATCATCATATCTATGTAAGCTAATTAGTACATTGACATGGTATATATGTAAGAAGTAATTAACTTGAAAATAATGGAACAGTCTGTTTCATACTTACTCTTCCAAGTTTATAAAAATCTGCAACAACAGCTAAAGGGACAGCAGGAAAAAGCACTGCAAGCTTAGTCCCAAAAATGACCTCTCGCAAATTGGTTGTGAAATTGCCGAGCATTTGGAAGCGAAGTTTGGTGACCAGAAATAGACACTTCTTTGTTACATTTGGACTAAGGTTCTTTCCCTGTGGTGGTGCAATCTTTGCACTTGTAATAGCATTGTTGTTGCAAGGCTCAGTGTTAACCTCCAAGATGTTCAAGTCCTCCTCCATGGTGTGGTGTGTCATTTGAAGCGCACCAAAATTAATTAAGACTTCTTAGTTCCTTATATCACTCGTGAAGATGTGAATGAGGTAAAATATGTATATATAGTAGCTATAAGGACTAGAAACCTATTGGGTTGAATATATATAGTGAGAAATTTATGGTATAGCCTTTATTATACGTACAACGATGATAGCTTCCCAATATTCATTTGTTGGAGGAGATTATTAGTGAGAAGCCGTATGTAACCATGTACCATCTAGTTCTTTTGAAGAATTGAAGTTTTGAAGTTTCGAGGAATTTTCACAACTCTTGCTAGATAGCATGAGTATTTTACACTGCGCTTGTAGAACCCATGGGTGTTTTATTATTGGATGTTAGTAGTGAAGTGATAATGTGATATAGGGGGTGTCTAATTTTTGTTGTATAAACAAGGTTAAATTAATGATTAGGTACGTGAAATATTTGGATTTTTAATTAAGTCTGTATTTTTTTTAAAAAAATGTAATTGAATCCCCAATTTTGTAAAACTTTTGTGAGTCTCTGATGTTAGTTTATAGCATGATAATTTGTTTACAAAATTAAAAGCCTAGTTATAAATGTTTTACTTTGAGAATCTAATTAACTTGTTGGTTAATTTAACTTTTAAAAAAGGTTGTTACTTTGACTCTCAGTGTTTGAATTCAGTTGAGTAATTCAGAATTAAGTTGAAATACTGAGATTTTAAGTAAATATTTATATGTTTATTTTACATTGAGAAATTGATGTTGAATCAAAATAATTTAAGGTAGATTTTACGTTAAATAAAAAAATTATTTCAAACTTTATTACTAATTTGCTTTAAAATAAAAACATCTAAAGATGAATCACATTACATAAAAGTTAATTTTATTCAAAACTAATTTTGGAAACACTCACTCAAAAACACCGTATATTAATATTTATTATGTTTAAAGGATGTAAGATATAGTCAAGGACATAAAAAACATATCAAAGTCGACTTAAATATAGTTTTTTGTTTTTGTAATATATCGTTTTTTCATCCTCATAAAATTTTTTAATTTGGGCACTTGATTAAAAAATTTGTCCCTGTAATATTACAGGGACTAACAAAATAATAAGGACCAAAAAAAGTTTACAAAGTCTATTTAAAAAATTAATTTTATAAGGATAAAAAAAATAGTATATTGCAAGAATAAAAAGATATTTAGGTATATGAAAGTCACTCCAAATATGAGCTAAAAAAACTTAATTGAATTCGGAGTCTTGTGCACAAAATACTCTGATTTTTTTTTTTTTGTTATGAAATATCTATAATTCCGTTAGAGAATCTTGATTAGTCACTATTTTAATTCAGAATCTTTTCTTTTAATCATATTTTTTTTTCAAAAACTTTGAATCAAAATTTTGATTAAGACATTTGAAATCATTATCACTCGGATCATGAACATGTTAAGAAAATACCGTGATACAGGAATTGTTTCATTATACAAAGCCATATAAGAATTGTTTCATTATACAAAACCATATAAGAATTGTTTCATTATACAAAAGCCATTACTAAAAAACTCGTACGATACAGGGGATGTCGGGTAGTCATTTGGTATGGTAACATGCAATTTCTTTTAAGTTTTGTATGCTTTCAAACTGGATCTCTGTAACAACTTGTAACAGAATCAAGATTATATATATAAAATTATTCGTTTTTGGCTGTAAAAGAAAAATAAAACTCTACGAATTCAGAACTTTACACAAACCACAATAATAAGTATTTTTCTGTTATTATTATTGTAGCATGATGTATAAAAAGTTTGAATGGTAGTAAGTATATTCTCTCAAAAGAAGACATTACTAAAAAAAATTATAAAAATTATATTTTACCATGCATAACAGTCTTATCTTAGAATTGTAAATAAATATAATTAATCTATAATAATTTTGTGAAAATTGTCTTAAAAGGTTGTCATTTCAAGATGATTTTTAAAAAAAATCGTCTTAGAAGATTTTTCATTGTTTTTAATATTTAATGTGTCACTCTATTTTCTTGTCACTTTCTATCTCCCTCTTGAACTCTTTCTCTAGGATTTCCAAAACGGTCACCTTTCCATCAACGCTTCCAAGACCAAATCCACAACCTCGATTTTGCCGATGGTCGATTATTCCTCTGGTATCGACAAAGACGAAAGCAAAAACCATCATGGTGAGGTTGTTACAGAACAAAAAGAACAAAGAAAAAGGGAAAGGGTTTCAATTTCAAAAGAGGAACAATAAGGAGAGAAAGAGAGGGTTCAGTGTTTCTAAAATGAAGATGACAAAGGGCGGCAAGGTCATGAACCCTACCGATGCTTACCAAAAGGAGCTTCAGAAGAAAGAATTGAAAAGGATACTCTTCACTTCCTTAACTTGCGCCACTCCATTTTCTCTTTCTCTTTTAATTTGATTTTGTTTCACTTTTTCTCTTATTCGTGTCTTAATTTGCTTCATCAAAGTGTTGACTGTAATCAAAGAAAAACACAAGGGTGTTGACGGTAAAGACTAGAATAGTCATTGATATTTGTTCACTTGTTGTGACCGAGGTTTACACAAGAAGTTGTTGTTTGACATAAACTTGAACATCCTAATGTCACTAAGAGTGCGATAGAGAATTTTAACTGAGGAAAGTAATTTATCAGAGAATTTGAATTTCTGTAATTTAGAATTCATTGTTTGGATTTTTTTATGAAAAATTTAAAATTTTGGAATTTTAAAACAAAATTTTAAACAACTAAAATTCTGGAATTTCAATTTCCTTCTAAAAGATGAGAAATTGAAATTTTCTTCTTACAGTCTTCTTCAAGAAACACGATCAAATGTGAGCATAGAGGAACACGTATAATTAGCACATCAATCATATATTCTTTTTTTTCATTCATTTTTTTCATCCTCATAATTTTAATTTTTTTTATCCAAACACAAAATTTTGAAAATAAAAGAATTTCAATTGAAATATTTAAAATTCTTAAAATTTTAAATTTCTCCATCCAAACACACTCTAAGGTGAATTTCCTTTCTTCAGCTTCAATTTTCCTCTTGTTAGTTGAGTTTGTGCACTAGAATGTGCATTGCATTTTTTTGGGGTGAGATGGGGAAAAAGAGGGAAGCAGGTTCTAGGTTTGCTTCATGATATAAAAAGGGGTAATTGTGTAAGGTTATATGATAATTTAATATGAACTTAATTTGTAGTAATATGATAATTCTCCAATGACGTAAATTAAGCATCAAAATCCGTATAGCATTGGCTGGTATTAATTCCAGAGCATACATAACAAGTAAACTTTTGGGAGTTTTTACGGAGAGAAAGGAACTAGTGTCGGCACAACATTATATAGCAGTTTGCTGCTTCTTGAAGATACTCAATAAGGGGACGAAGTTTCCTACCATAGTACTGTATACAATGCACTATGCATCTAAGGGAGATTCTTTACCATAAAGTCAGCACTTGTAATTAAATGTAGTTAAGTGGCACATTTTCCTTCTAGGTTGTTTAAACTTAGGTTTAACATAGTAAATCATATGATTAAAGTTTGATCACAATGAATTTCATACGGAAACTAACTAGGCTTTCCATATATGGAACTTATTTATGCAGCATATTTTTATTAATCATTTGAGTTAGTAAATAAACAAAGTATTAAATACCTTGTTAAAGATCCACTCAAATAATCATAAAATTAAAATAATATTATATAAATAAATAACAATTCTAGTTAACTTTTGAGAATTAAATTATGTCTGAAATTTAAATTCTAATTTGATATCTTGATTTATTGCGGGATCACTTTATATATATATATATATATATATATATATATATATATATATATATATATATATATATATATATATATATATATATATATATATATATATATATTCAATTCTTTAAATTTTATATTGGAGATATTCAATCTTAGTGTGAGAATATCTCATATTTGATGAATTAATAATATCATCAAAATGATACATACAATTGAAAAATAATTTTTCAGTTTATGAGTTAACTTTTTATTGAGTTCAACTCAAATTATTAATATCTTAAAAATATTAAATATATTTATTCTTTTAAGTTTTCTTTACTTAATTATGCCTTTTTAGTTTTTTAAATTTTCAGTAAATATGTTTCTTATCTCCCAATTTTACAAAAAAAATAGTACCTAACCATCAACCACATTAGCAGAACCAGTGACATGGCTACAATCTCAATTTTGGATTAATTTTTTTTGTGTATTTTCTAAATTTAAAAGTAGATTTTTAGTTCCAAAAATTTAAAAATAATTTTTTTAGATCCCTTGATTTGGAAATAGCTTATTCTAATCCTCGAAGTGGATATTGCAAAAAAAAAAAAAAGAAATTGTTGACATGATGGCAATTTTAAAAATATGTTAATGGTAGTTTTAAACTCACAAAATTTACATTAACGAATAATGTTTTTAAATTAAGTTTTGTAAGGAATTTAAAATCCTTAAATCTTAAAACAAAATTAAACATCATATTCATACATTTTAGTTGTAAGTCACTGATACCTTTGTCCAAAATTAAAATGCAAGCTAAAATCTCACCATGTGGCATGACAAGGAGGAAGAAGAGAAAAAGAGGATGAACGAGAGAAGTGAAGATAAAGTGAGAGAGAGAAAGAGAGATAGATAAGGAGAAGAAAAGATGGGATCAAAAAATAACTTTATAATAACTTTATTTTATATAAAGAATGAATTTTGTGCATCGAATTGTTGAATTATAATAACTTTATTTTATCTCTATTTTTCTGAAAATAAGGATAAGAAAAGAACCAAAAAATATGTTAGAATTTGCGGGCATATATGTGAGAATAATCCCCCACGATGAAAAGAAGAGAAGTTTCGGGAATGAGTACAGAATAATAATAATAATAATAATAATAATAATAATAATAATTTTACAGTTACGAAAAATAATAACAAAGGAAACCGCGCGAACGAAGGGGAAAGAAGAAGAACTGAGGAGGAATCAGAAACGAAGAAGAAGAAGAGAGTCAGTGCAGAAAACCCTAGAAACAAAACATGGCGGAAAAATTAGCCCCCGAAAAGCGTCACAGCTTCGTTCACAACGGTACATTTTTAATTTCCCTATCTCAATTTCTCCAATTTTGCTCTGTTCTGATTTTCATCAAGTGAATCCGAATCAAACAAACCCGTGTGTGTGATTTTAGGTCAAAAGGTGTTCGAGTGGGATCAAACCCTTGACGAGGTCAATATTTACATAACTCTTCCTCCTAACGTTCATTCCAAGCAATTCTACTGTAAGATTCAGTCCAAGCACCTCGAACTTGGCATCAAAGGCAATCCTCCGTATCTCAACGTAACCCTAATTTCCCTCCACTCCATTTCCTTTCCCATCTTCTCTTATTTTATTGTAATTTGCCCCTTATTTATTTGTGTGTGATTTTTCAGCATGATCTTACTAGCCCGGTGAAGACAGATTCTTCTTTTTGGACCTTAGGTAAAGGTTTAAGCGATTTCCCTAATTGTTTTTTCTTTTTTTTTTGGCTCAAATTTATAATTATATACTTTTTTTTAATTAAGCATTTATGCCCTTATGGTGTAAAAGTTTTTAGTTGTTTTATATTGTGATCCAATCAGAAACTGCCAATCTATGTATTATAAGTTTGTTAATTTTTATAATAATTACCTTAAAAGTTGTTGCAGTAATGATTTCCAATTTGGTGGCAGTGTAAAACTTTGACACATGTCAATTAAACTTATATTTTTAGTGGTATTGTTTTGGCTTTGGAATCAATTGAGGAAGACTTTTGTTTTCAGAATCAAAGATGGAATAAATGTGATTTATTTGGTGAAGTTTGATGGTGATGGTGATGGTGATTTTGGAATTTGACCTGCAGAGGATGACATAATGCACATAACACTGCAGAAAAGAGATAAGGGTCAGACATGGGCTTCTCCCATATTAGGTCAGGGTCAGTTGGACCCTTACGCTACTGATCTTGAGCAGAAGCGACTCATGCTTCAGAGATTTCAAGAGGAGGTGGGTTTTTCTTTCATCAGAATCCTTTTCCGGGTGTTGGGATTTGGATTTCATTTGCAACCCCATGATATGTGTATCATGTGCTTCTCAGCATCCTTGTTCGTTATGTTCTATTATTATTGCCTTCATATGTTTCATCTGTTGGGTCTAGCCATCTAGCTGCCAGGTTGTGTTCCTTCATTTTCAAAGTGTGTTCTTTGGTTGATATTGTTTTTTGCCTAAGCTGTGTATAATATTGAGAAGAGGATCTGATAATTAGCAGGTATTATTCATTTGTGCATACTAATTATTTGTGGGTAGCTAATGTGGGTAAACACAATTGATGTTAAGATGAAAATTCTACTTGTTAAGACTACTGATTTCCAACACTTGATGCTTTATTGCTAGTTGATGCACTCCCATTTTAGTGTTTGTTTGTCCTCACCAACAATTGTCAACTATGCTTCAATAGTTGGCATGAGTTGAATTATTAATGAACTTGGCATGCTGCTCCCATTAGACTTTTTTCAAGGACAATCTTGAACTAGGCAGATAATTTCTTATTTCATTATTAGATGCACTGATTAGATTTTGATGTGCTTGAATGATAATATATATTTTGAAGTTTCTTGCTAAGGGTTAACGGGAACACTGACTGAGTCGAGATTTTATATTCTGATCTGGTCAGCACTGATTATTCTCCTAAAGGAAAAGTAATCTTTTGACTCATGATTCAAATTGCATGATGTATCATGTGATGAATCATAGACGACTCTTAATCTTGCAATATATGGATGATGATCTTATTGCCTCCTGCAGAACCCAGGTTTTGATTTTTCACAAGCTCAATTTTCTGGAAACTGTCCTGATCCAAGGACCTTCATGGGTGGAATCCGATCAGATTGATGATCTTAGATGCTGTAATTTGTATTTGTCTGCTCTAAGATGATGATCAGATGGCAATAATCTGTTGTGGTATTTGTCTCCTCTTTGTTAGATGTCATTTAATTATGGCAATCTTAATGCACTTCCTCTAATCTGTTTTGACATCTTGTGGTATTTATTAATCTCTTATCTGACCCTTGGCATTTAAATATGTATATAAAACATAGAGCATTTTTAGCAAGACGTGGACAATAATAACTTAAGGTCTGCTTTACTATTTTAAAGTCTTCTATGGGTCACCGATTATCAAACCAGATTGAGGAAGGGTTGGATGGGATATAAAATATGAACTTTCTGGTTGGTGGTAAGTACACTGATCGTGTCAAGCAATAAAAAGTAAGAAAAGTATTGTTTTCATGTGGCATTGTTTGTGGCAAGTACCAAGTAGTACCGATTTAGATTATTTGAGTGATGAAGAACGATTGACATCTAAATTATATCAAAGCATAATTCGAGATAGAAAAACTCCTTCCTCTACACTTCGTTTCATGTAGAAACCTAAAAAATCTAATAATATATAATTTCTATGTTTGTAGTTTGAATACTAATATAGATAAAGCTTAATTTCTTAGGTTAGAAAGCATTTACTCAATCTGATATTTTTAATCCTTAGATAATATCTAATTTGATTAAGCTGTAAGCATGAAAATTCGGCATGATGTTCAATTTTTAGATGGATTCAAGTTTATGGCATACCACCCAAATTTTAACATACGTACAAGTGCAAGTTAATAATCTCACACTCAGTAGAACGGTCCATTTGTCAAATCTCACACTCACATTTGACTTGCAAAAATAATTAACCACAACCGACAAAGTGTCATCAACCAACATTGAATTTAAATCTTAAAAAAAACATTTAATTTAAAATCTAAATACTCTAATTGATTTGTCAAAATCAAAACTACTAGGATTATTGTTTTTTGGAATTGCTAATTTATCTAAAACTTATACTCTATTTTTTTAAGATCTTTTGTAT
Source organism: Glycine max (assembly GCF_000004515.6). Classification (NCBI taxonomy): domain Eukaryota; kingdom Viridiplantae; phylum Streptophyta; class Magnoliopsida; order Fabales; family Fabaceae; genus Glycine; species Glycine max. The sequence goes on along the minus strand of NC_038254.2, from coordinate 5,735,286 downwards.
ATTTTTTATTTGAGACAATTTTAATTAAATTGAATAAAATATAATTATAGAAAAAATCCTCTAAATATTTATATGTAAGATTTAAATTCGAAAAAGTTGATCAAAATAATTGATCCAGATGCTAAATGGTTTTCGACTCCTGCGCCTATAAATAAGTGAACAATTGGACACTTTTCCTGAAAAAAAAAAAAAAAAGAGATCAGGAACACACAAAGTATTAAAGTAAGAAAAAGAGACGAATGCCAAGTCGCCAACCACCGTCCACCAACCTCTAATTTGGTGATGGTACATTCTTTTTTCCATTTTTCCTAAAACTTTTAAATAAATTGATTTTTTTATGAATAATCAATTTATGATTCTTCATATCTTTTATAATATTATTATATTTCTATTAATCTCTTATACTTTTTTAATTATCTTTTGTATTTATAAATATCATATTTCTCTTAAAAAAATATACTTAATTATTATTTTCTCTAAATTGTTATGATTTTTTCTTCTTTACTTCAAATTTTATTTTTCTGTTACAAGTTATATTTTATTTAACAAAATTTTATAAGAGTTTAATTTATATGAAAGGTTAGTATATTTTTTATAAAAAAAAATTGACGTTATCAACTAATAAAAATTTTATATTTATTTTATATAAAAATTTATAATTAAATATTAATATAAAAACATTTTACTCACTATATATATATATATATATATATATATATATATATTCTCTTTTATAATTGATAAAATTTGTTTCTTATCCCAATATTTTAAGTTTCATAAAAAAATCATTAATTATAAAAAGGAGTTTAATTATTACAGTAAAAATTAACAAATTTATGCTTATAGTAATGGTTTTGTAACAAATAACAATTTTTTTAAACTATTGAGTCTTCTTAAAATAGTTATATATATATATATATATATATATATATATATATATATATATATATATATATATATTATTGTTATCCAATAAAAATAAGATTAATATGAAAATATATCTTAGCCAATTTAAAATTTGACTAAAAACTAAATAAAATTTAAATAAAAATTATTTGTTTAGATAACCAAGTTGTGGTATGAATATGGTTTTGAAAACATATAGATTGTTATTCACCCCATTAATTAAAACTTCAATATACTAGTTATCTATTATTAAAGATAAATAATCACTTTTGTGTCTGAATGTGTAATTCGCTGATAAATGAGTATCTGAAAGATGAAAATATAAAATTTATTATCCGAAAGTGTAAAAAGTGCTACAAATATACCTGACTCTTAACTTTCATCCGTTATTGTTAATAAATACACAAAGAGATACATTTATCACTGAAATGATTGTCAACTTGACCATTTTTAATTGTCAGCATAGAAACATATTTATCATATAATATTTTGTTTGACTTTTTGTCTTCCCACATCGCTGACAAATGTATCCATGAAAGATGAAAATATAAAATTTAGTTCCGAAAGTGTAAAAAGTGTAACAAAAATCCATCCAAACGTTAATAGTGGATTGTGACTAATTATTATAATTTGAAAAAATTTATTATGATTGCGATAATCTTGTTTAACAAACTAGTAAATTAAATTGAGTTTAAAAGAAAAAAGAATATTTGTTTTATAAATTATATATAATTTTTTTACACTCATATGCTTGATGAAAAGTTCAAGTAAAAAAAAAATGTTTATCGTAAAACATTATAGTTAAATTAGATCCATGAATAATATTTAAAAAAAATTGCAATTACAATGACACTTTTAATTTGTAAAAAATAATTACCTCCTTTGAAATGATTTTTTTAAGGTTATGATTTTTTGAATGGTTAGTCATTAAAAAATAATTGTGTGATTAAAAAAAATTTAAAAATCAACAAAATATTATTATTATAATTTATAATTTGATGTCATTGCATATATTAATAGACATTCATATTTTATTATGAAAAATTATAAAAAAATAATTAAATAAATAATGTTTGATTAAACATAAATAATAATTTTTTTATTGTTTTATAGTAATTTTTTTTTGTGTTGATAGCATTTATTTAAAATTTAACAATCAAAGGATTGATTTTTTTTTTTTGTAGTCAAAGATAAGTAAGAAGAATTCGCCAAAACAATAAAAATTCACTTTCACTAGTAATATTTTATATATGTCTCAACCGTTTGATGAAACTTGAAAAAAAATTATATAACGAAAATAGATACTGTAAGTAACTCTCACAAAATTTTGTTACAATCATTATAAATTTTTAAAAATTATAATAATTAATTACAATCTATTATTAGCGGATATATTTGTCATACTTTTTAAATTTCAAAAGATAAATATGTTCATGCTAGTGATTTAGATATGATCAGCTGACAATCAGACAAATTTATCTTTTGTGTCACATAACCTATTTTATTAAAGATAAAAGTTAACCCATATACATTTGTCTAACTTTTTATAATTTGACTAAATTTTATATTTTCATCTTTCAAATACAACTATTAGTGAATTACACATTTAGGAAAGTGAATTACACATTTAGGAAAAAAAAAAAGGTGAGTACTTACTCCTACTATTAATTAACAATTTTCTAATTCTATTGGTTTTCTTTTCTTCTCAAACAAACTCTTGAGATTCTCTAATTCCGTTCCTTCCGTAGGCCCCTAGATCCGGAGATGAAGAACCCCAGGAAGAAGAAGAGGCCGAAGCCGGCGCAGAAGAAGGTACTTGAGGAGAACAACAAAGGTGTTGTTGTTGCTGGGAATGAAAACGAAGAAGAAGAGAAGAGAAAACGCAGCGTTTTGGAGGCACTGGTTGAGGCTTTCTCCTTGTCTTCAATCAGGGAAGCTTCCATGGCCTATGAGATTGCAGGGGGAGATCCCGACAGGGCTTCGGAGATCCTGAGGAAGGGTTCTTCGGACAGATTCGAGGATTCGTTCTCGTGTTTTTCTTATGGTTCTTCTTCTAGCGGCGGAAGCAGCGGTGGGGGCGGTTCTTCTTCTTGTTCGGGGTTGGAATTGGGTTCGAAAGGTGGGAGGCAGCAGAAGAAGAAGGTGGTTGCTTCAACTGGCACTGTTTCAACGGTTTTGGGGAAGGAATATGTGAGGAGGAACAATATAAGGAACAAGGGGTTTAGTTCTAATGGAGTTTTTGAAATGGAGGAGGCAGAGCAATTCCTCTGCTCTATGCTGGGGGATGATTCTGATATTAACTTGGCTGTTGTTAGAGACGTTCTTTGTGAGTATTTGCCTTTTTTTATGTTATTTTTTATTTTTGTAATTTTAATTTGGTCAAAACTCAGATAAAATTCCATTCATACTTCTGGTGTTGTTCTTTAATCATAATTGGAGTTTTGCCTCGGTGTTGAGATGATATTTCATGTAATCCTTTGTTATGCGGATTATCGAGGTAAAACTCCAGTTCTGATTGGAGAATAACACCTATAGAACTTGATCAGGAAGGATGCAGGATTTGTGGCTGTAGAAAAATGAATTACTAGATGTTGCACTTTTGAAAGAAAAAAGAAAAAAAAAAGTTATGATTTCAATTTTGTAATCGTTGCAAGTTTTAAACCTTGTTTAATATCCAACCGCTTGATGTGATTCTAAAAGGAGAATTAGATTGTCTTTTGAGTTTACATAGAATTAAGAGATGTATTCTCTTTCTTAAAGTTTTTTGATGTTACGCAAGGAAGCAACCTTATTATAGACATTGTACATATGAGGTTGTCATTTATGAAATTTTGTTTTGAAGATTAGCTTCTTTTGGTTTACTATTTATTGCTTGACCTTGGAATTTTCTTTGCATGCAGGTCAGTGTGGATATGATATTGAAACGGTATGATGACAATCTGAGATTGTACTTCACTTATGTCCTTAACACTTGATGTTCGTGTATTGTTTTCAATATTGCACTTATTACTTTTAGTCAGTTAATTATTGTGTGTGTAATTAAAAAAGTTTATTGTTGTCTGTTTGTGCTCTTTTTGTTGGTTTTGTGGTGCCTATGTTTTAGAGCAGGATGGTTATCTCCACACCCAGTTTGGCATTTGTGTTTCTTGGTTCTATATATGGAATATGTAGGTTGATGGGAGAGCAATTTTGAGTTGATATATTAATTTTGGTTTCATTCCCTCCCTTGTTTTCTCTGCTTTAGGAGGATACTGTTTTGTATTCTTAATTTCTCACATGCCTTCTTTAAGACAAACATCTTGGTAAATTTTCCTAATTAAATATGAATTGGGGAACAATATTTTGGTGCCAATTTTTCCTTGTTATGGAACTTTCATTAATGAAGCACCAATTTTCTTTTTACTTCACTGCTTCCTGTGGCACTGCTATTTTGTTTGAGTTTGTTGGCCAATATGTGTGGCTATTCTAGTTGTACTTCCTTTTAATTCCATGGACATTTTTTGTGCAAATGGATAGTTGTGTTGCAGTATCTTTTTTCATATCTCTACAGGAGTTTTAGTGAGATATATTGATCAAATAAACTTATGCTAGTTTTGTTATATGATTAGCTGTAAGTATGATTTTCCAGGCCTCAGATGTATTGCTTGATTTAGCTGCTTCCACAAATGACAAACCGAATACTGATAGACATCCTAACTACAGAGTGGACAACATTGATGATGAGAGGTTCTTTGCTGACCCCAATGACAGTGTAAGTGGCAGAATAGAATTTTGCTTACTTCAAATTTGTACTTGGTTTATCTTTTAACTTAGCTAACCTTACCTAGTGGGATAATGCTTTGTTGTTGTTGTTGTTGTTGTTTTATCTTTTAACTGGTCATGTGTTCTCTTCTGAAAAACTATGTAATATGCTTAAGCTATTGCAATTGTACTGTACAGCGTATAGTTTTTATATTATTTATCTATTCACCTCTACTTTGTTGCCAAATTTTTGTCACAGTTGATAGACAGGAGATCAGAGTGCACATCTCTTTCATCGGAAGGTTATCTTTCTGATAATCCATGGCCTTTTGGAAGGTAAATTATATCAATGTATTTATTATGCTATCATGGCTTTTTCTTCCCATTTCTCTTTCATGATGCACCTCCTTCCCAAAAAGAGGAAACAATTTTGGTAAAGGATCTATGTATGACTAAAGCAACATCTTTAAACCTGTTTCACCATAGCATGATATTTAGCTATTAAAGTAACCCGGTAAATAAAATTATTGAAGGTGAAAATTTGAGTTGGCAATTGAATATTGCCAATAGATATGTCTTGGTGCACAATATTTAAATTGTACCTTTACATATGCATTTATATTCTTCTAGTTTCTAAGTGTCTGCTTAGAAATACTAAAGGTACATTCATTTGATTGAAATCCTCTGCTAAGCAGGCTAAACATTATCATTCTCTACTCCTTGCATTGAATTGTAGTAGATTCAATCTTGAGCGTGAGCTATAATGCGCAATCCCTAGGAGGGATACACCCTTAAAATAAAAAATCAACACCACTATTGTACCTAAATAAATAAGAACATAATAAGAACTTGTTTTTTTTTTTTTGGCTGGCCTCTTACTTTAATATCCTCTAATTCTAGCATTTGCTTTTTGTCACCATTTACACCTTCCTGCATTTGAATCTCAATATCTTCTTAATCAAGGATTTTGATATTTGGAACCTAACTCCACTAGCTTAGTTGTTTCTTGGTTTTAGGAAATATGTGGAGGTTCTCAATAGTTCTAAAGCTGATTCTGCTATTAGCCCAGGATGTACAAAGTCTGAAATTCCTCAGAAGGTGTTGGAATCTTTGTTTAATATTCCCAAAAGCACTGAACATGACAAAGATACCATGAATTGGAGAAATGTAGTAAAGAAAATCCAGTCTTTGGGACCTGGGTTCAATGTTTCTCCGCATGTTGCAGAATCTCAGCAACATACGTGTGGTACAAAATGACAATTTTTTAAATACTTTTACTTGTATAGGCTTGCCTTAAACAGCCTTAAACAGTATTTGTTGGTTAGTGCCTTTGTGTTTCCATTTTATTATTCAAAAATAGTTGGCTGATTTTCAGTAATTGCAAATACCTTTATGAATCTGTTGCATGCTCATTTCTCCTTCTGTTTTACCTTTAATCATGATTTGAAATAGGACTGTCATTGGTTTTACAAAGTATGTTGGCTTGCAATTCACTCAATCTAAGGATTAATGAAATTAATATGGTTGAGTTACTACCTCATCTATATGGTGTGGCCAGGTGGCTTGGGGGCTTGCTGTCCTAGGCAACCTGAGTCAGAGCGAGGAGGATACATCATGCAATTTTGGCAAGATTACCTCTGCTACATTGGTAGAGTTTGCTAAGAAAGGTTGGATCTGACTGGAAAAGACTGAATATTGTTGAGTATGGACAGAAAATGCGGGATGGGGTCTTCTCAAATATATTTGTTTTGCTTGGTCTCTGATCTCGTTTGATTAGTTGGAGCAGCACTACAGAACAAGCATTCAAGCAATGCTTGTGCCATATTGTTTTCAATGGTTTGCTTTAGAAAAAATATAAATGCCAAACAAATTGTAGCCTTGTAGGAATGATTAGTTAACGATATATTTTTGGCAAATGGGAAAGAGATCAAACCATTAAATTAGGAAATAGTTAAAAAATTTGTTATAATCATGGCAAGTGATATACATTTTTTTTTATAAATGTAACTAGTTATCAGAGTATGTGTTTAAATTTGTCCCGACAATCTGTACTAGTTTAAAACACTACTTCTTGGTGGTCTGTCCAACTAAGTTTCTTATTCTCGAAAAATGAGGAAAAGAGTTCTTAGCTTTCCCCAACCATAACAGTTCATTTACTCCAATCTTATCATGTATTTAGTCTTTTAGATTATCTTTATTTCTAATATAATATGCTTCAATTTGATTATTTCCTTGAGGCTAGCAAATTCAAACTGTGAGAGTTCATTTACTTTTTTTGCTTTCCTCATTTGTAGCTAAGGGAGATGAATATCATGTGTTTAGGGAAGATTCAAAGCAGCAATGGGATTCAGTGAAATCTTATTATACGAAAGTAAGTTCACATTTGACCTTTTCTTGGGATTATTTTATTTCCCTTTGTGATCTTTTAGCCACTTTGTTATGGAGTTCAAATGTCAGTTGAGAACATACAAGGGTGCCATTATTTTGCAGGCTGCAACAGCATATACCAAACGGGAACGAGCTTATGCTGCATATCTTTCTGACCAGGTTCATTCTTCGAATAGAACCATGAAATTTTGTGTGGAGAACATAAGACACTCATTTTGCACTGATAATTGAGATGGGTATTCATAATAATGTTTTGGTGTGATTTTATCTTTTCATTTTATCTTCTACGATATAGCTTGAACATTATATTGATTTCGTTTCCCCTAAATATTGGTCTATCTTGGTAGTAAGGTTTGTCTGAATGTTTACTTTCTCCTTTCCTCTGTATATTGCTTTGTTTCTTCCTTTTATGCCCCTGTAGATGTTAAAGTATTTGATAATGTGGTTTTGAGATTCAAATACAACTTATGTTTTGTATGTTCCTTGTCAAGGTTCATTGTTTTATAGAATATTTAAGATATTATTTTCTAAGTTAATGGTTTTTGGTGGGATACTGACTACTTTGTGGTGGTTTATATATACACACTAACTATTTTTTCAGATCCTTCGGTATGGGTCACCTTGTTATATAATGCTAACTATTTCTATGTCTTGCTAGGGTAAAGAACAAACTAGATTAGCTCAGAAAGCAGACACTAAGGCCAGCCATGACATATTTATTGCTAGGTCGGTGGATTTCTTTAAAGTCTAAGGCCAGAAAACTTCCTTTTCACATTCGCCTCATGTACTATTGCTCGTATTAAGCTATTGTTAGTGGTATATGCAGAAACAAAGGTATAGAAAATATGATAACTATTGACTTACATGGGCAGCACGTGAAACAAGCAATGAGAATGCTGAAACTACACCTTCTGTTTGGATCATATGTTCCCTGTAAGCCTTTTTTTTAGGATCTAGGTTCTCATGTTTTCTCGTGACTTAAAACTAAAACAGCATTGCATTTGCTTTTACTTTATCTGATTGCCTTTTATGTCTGCTTCAGCTGTCCAGACTCTAAGGGTTATTACAGGATGTGGATCACATGGTGTTGGAAAGTCTAAGCTGAAACAATCAGTATGCTTTAATCCACCCTCTTCTAATCAATCTTTTATGATCTAATGTATAAACAGTGTTCAATGAATATTTTGGAACTTGGTTGTTAACAGGGAAATTGAATTATTTTTTCTTGTTTAAATCCTAGAAATTCTTGATCATTTTTGAAGGGACCATAACTGTTTCTAAATGATGGTTCCTTGCCATTTGGTTTATACAGGTTATAAACCTTTTAGATAGAGAAGCAATTGAATGGAGGGAAGAGAACCAGGGAACTGTATTGATTAAACTCAGCGGATGGAGAGAGTATAGCTTTCTAGACACCAGCAGTGACAGTGACAGTAATGATTAAGCATGTCTAAGTGCATCAGCTTGTTGTACCATATTTAGATTAATAGCCTGGTGAAAATAAATAAATTAGAGCTGTGACATTGACATGTACATTATTGTTAGCCGAGCTAGATCTTGGGACTTCTTGGTTCTATCATATCATGTGGAACCTGTAGCTCTATTGAATCTGGTTGTATTGTATGAGTCAGAATTGCATTTCCGGATTAGGCTAATGACCCAGTGGTGTACATACATGAATATGTAAAGATGATGTTTGATTTTCAGGATTTTATGTTTAATTTCTCTATGTTTTTTTTTTTAAAATTTGTTGAGGGTAATAATTATACACACTAGTATGCTTGATGCCACGGGCATTGGTTGGCTCAAAGGTATGGTTGTTAATCTCTGGTTAAATTGTAAATTTGTTTGAGTTTACGGGCTCGCTCCTGCAAATTAAGCTGAATTGGTTGTGATGTTTCTTGGTGAACTTGGACAAACTCAGGTGGGATCCCTCAAACTCACGAGTTCATGTCTGAGTTGGCGATTTTCCACACCCATTTTAGAGTAAGATGACATGGATTTGTGCTGGTATCTTGGGCAATTAGGGCTCACTTTTAGATCTAAGCTCTCTCATGTTCTCTCTGGCACATCTTCTGTCACTTCAAGGGGTGAAACCAAGGTTAAGCCTTTTATGTTCTCAGCTCTTTCACAGAAAACGAACAACAACCTTCCTATAGCAGTTTCCTACCCTTCCTGTTTCTCTCCCTCAGCCCCTTGTTTCATTTGCAAAGCTTACTGAATCAACCTCCCTTGGTTCATTTATGAAGCTTCTGCCATAACCATTAGCAATCTTTCTCACATGCTTTCTGAAATAGTGAATCCCATTAGCAAAGCTTTTTGTGCTGACCTATTCGGTTCATCCATTCAGCATGCATGTGAGTCCTTTAAGCTCCATTGTTTTCACGTTTTCTCTATTATCGGTGTTTTTTCAATTATGCTTATTATATGATTTACTTATAAACCCCCATTCCTTGCAATCTTGGTCACTCATTGTGGTTTGCTAGAGTTGTTAATACAAGAACGAATAGCCTGATTATATGGAAAGATGTATTTAGATCTTATTAAAATCCTTGTTAATCCAAGCACAAGGTATCGCTCAAAGAAGTGCAATGCAAACTTATTGGGTTGATTCAAGAAACTTGAACTCAAACAACATTTGATTCATTGAGAGAATTACATAATAATTTATAAGTTCCCTTATATTGTTTTTTATATTAGGTAAACTATTACAAATTTATGAGTTGAGTGAAACTTAAAGTTTACATAGACTTTTGAATTTGACTACCTTGCTCAAAGGTTCAACCAGTAAGTGCTAACTAAGCCACTTAGAGTAACTAATGCAATTGCTTATATGTTCTTAAAGTTAAGCAATTTGATACTACCATTGGATCAAATGAGGTTTTAGAGTTCTTATAGAAATTGTTTATATAAAAAATTATAACCAAGGTTGTTTAACCATTAAAAAAAATCTACCTCAAAGTGGACTTTTTTGTATGAGTTGAGAGATTAAATGAGATCCATTAAATTAAGAATTCAAGTTGTATTTTGCCGTATCAGTAAATTTTAAGGATCTCTTTACAAACGTCTTCTGTTGAAGGCTGGTCCAATTTTAATATATCATCTCCTTTTTGCCTTTAAATAAAAGAGTAAAATTTAATGATGTTTTTAAATTTTATGTGGCAACAAAAAACTTACTAAGTTAAGAACCCAAATTAAGTTCTTGTATAGGAGATGCTCTTACGACAACAAACATTTTATTGCACCGAGTAAGGTCGACTATAGGGATCATGTAATTGTACTTGGTTAAAAACTAAGTTTTCAATATTCTTATAACATTTTTCATTGTTATTCTTGGTCTTTGCACATTAAGATTACATTGATTTTTTTTATAAAAAAAATTATTGTTCGATGTCAAATCAATATCTCTTCATACACTATCATTTCTTATTTAATCCTCCCTTATTTGACTATCTATTTTATCATTCTTATTTATATTATTATTTTTTAAGTTTTTTCTTATTGTCTCTTTAAAGCTCAACATTAATGGTAACAAAAACTTAAGACTCATTTTTTTTATATACATGATGACCGTTATTAGATATTATATTCAACTTTTATTTCTTGCCACAAGGAAATGGTATGTATTAGTATACTTGAATTTCTAGCACTTATAACTTGTAGCTAGAATCCGTCTTCTTTTTGCGTTCCTTGCAAAAGCAAATACCTGTTTGCGGGGGGGGGGAGGGGATTCCCCTTAAAGTTAAATGTATTCGACTAATGTGCAAATTAGCTTTTCATTCTCCTAATTCAAACTAGTTTTTCTCACTAATTTTCACCAATTATAGGCCAAGTTTTTGCTCCACCAATTTTTAGAATTAAAAAAGTTTATCCAGTTCGAATATTATCATTGTTTACTAAAATTGTAAAACCATACAAGTGTACTTAAAAAAAATCATCTTAACCATAAATTATAATTTGTTGGTTAAAATAAACTATTCTTAAAGGAACATGCTCTCATCATGAAAGTTTATATTAACTTCTTTGACTGTAGCTAAAACCACAGTGAGGACTAAAGGGTCAAATTGCAACATAACTGCAGAACATAAATTGATTTTGTGCCAATTTTTTTTCCTAGCTCAAGATACTCCACATTAAGGGCAGCTGCTAATATTCAACAGCCATGTTCACTTAGATTTCCCTCTACAATGTTCATGTTCACAAATGCCATTTTCCATATTATCATTAGGGGGAAAAACTTTATCTAATAAGTATCACAAACATACAACTAGTCATTGATCTATTAGAACATGCTTATAAAAGATAAGTAGTCTCGTAGATGGAATTGAAATGAAAACTGGGAACACCTTCAACAAGTCCTGATTGAGAATCAAGAAGTACAATTATAGAGGGAGTTCACCACTGTCAACAATCACAACCTTGCTCTTGGGAGTGCCACTTTGTGTTCCTTCAGCTTCAATCTTGTAAACAACATCCATTCCAGAAAGAACTTTACCAAAAACAACATGCCTTCCGTCCAACCTATCAAATAGATGTATACATTAGTAGTTAGTAATGCATGGCAACAACATTTATGACAAAAGGAATACCAAAGAAACTCGTTCATATATCTAAAGTCACACTGCACAATCTGCCTAAATGGTTACAGGAAATACAGGCCTTCATAAATTGATGTACATCATAAAATCATAGCAGAATCGAAGTATTATGCACTACAAATATGCTTTAATGAAAAGAGAAAAATGATTCAGTAAGCAGTAGAACATAAGATTTTGATATTTGTTTTCTTCTGCAATAAGTTATTGATCTAGATTTAATTACCAGCTAGTTGTCACAGTTGTAATGAAAAATTGTGAACCATTGGTATTAGGACCAGCATTTGCCATTGATAGAAGTCCTGTTCATAAATAAAATAATAAAAAAGATTTAATCCCATCATAGATTCATTTGAATTAATGTTTTGCCAACACTATAACAATAAAAAGGAGGGGAAAAAAAGAATATCACCTGGTCCAGTATGCTTTAACTTGAAGTTCTCATCAGCAAACTTCTCTCCGTAAATTGATTCTCCACCCATTCCATTTCCTTGTGTAAAATCACCTCCTTGAAGCATAAAGCTAGGAATAATTCTATGGAATGAGCTACCTTTGTAATGGAGAGGCTTTCCACTTTTACCAGTTCCCTTTTCCCCTAATAATTTGGACCAAACAAGAGTAAAAATGTAAAATTGAGTATATAATATATTTTAATTTTAAAGATGAACATAGGCACCTTATAAATTCAAACAGTGATATCATCATCTAATATTATTAAGAAAGGGAGGAGGAAATGTCAATACAAGTATACAACTCAAACATAAGTGAAAAGAAACAAGTGAACAACACATAATCCACCTTGTCTCTAAGAACTAGACTATGTCCTAATACATCGGTCCTCTATTTGTTCTCATACGTAGAGCAGTCTAATTAGGCCAATTGTTACTCATCAGTTCTTACATTGAAAGAATCTATTTATTCACTTATTTCTGTAAAATAGCTGAAGAAGAAACCCTTATATAGGAATTGAAACAAGTTATTCGATTATATGATAAAACAATATATTGAAGCAGCAAAAACAAGCTCACCTGTGCAAAGTGCTCGGAAGTTTTCTGCAGAAATGGAAATCAAAAAAAGGCTTTAGTTAACGTTAACAGTGATCATTGAGAAGAATCAAAGCACAGAGAACTTGAAAACCCAACCTGCAGTTTTTGGAACAGCCTTCCCATAAAGACCCATTACAATACGACCTGGAAAGTCAATCATCATCGCATAAATACCAAAGGTCCATATTTGAAACTCAAAATTCTGGGGAAAAGAAATAATGAAACACCAACTCTGTTACAGAACACCATTGCGGTCTATGTGCCACCATAGTGGGCCTCCCTTAACAAACTATGGCGGTGTCATTTAACAACACTACACCAACTTATCTATCAACAATAGCAGAAATGGACTGTGACCACAGGTGAATTTGAGTTGCCATTCTGGGAAGGGTTTTAGTATCTAACCACCATCCCCAACCTAAGGGTTATCTTACAGCTTTACCTATGAGGATACCTGATCAAGGAAAAAAAACCTATACCTCTAACAACGACAATTTTCTCACCTATCAATTCTCTAGCAGAGATAAGTTCTCCCTAAATTCTACCTTCCAAGTTTCAATTTTACATATATAGGGAAATAGGGAATTCTGATCATTTGGGATTTTGCAATGAGGATTCATTAATAAGAAAAGAATCCACACACACACACACACACTTCCAGTTCCACTCCCATCACATCACCACGAAATCCCAAATCACTTCCACTAATCAAATACCAAACTTATTTAACCAATATTTCACTTTATATGAATCAGTGATTCCTGCCATTAGGTAGATTGCTGGTTAAATAAGTTTTAATATTTGGTCATGGGAAATGATTTATGTGAAAGTGTAAGCAAAAAACTAAAATTGAATTTTTAGAAGATTACTCTAAGCAGAAATAAGTCTACTCAATCATCTCACTTTACTTAGAATCATATCAACGAAAGCAAAGCATAGACACAACACAGAGTGAATAAAAGGCGTAAGGAGGAATTAATTAAGCTCAATGACCTGCTTCTTTTCCATTAATCTCAACATCAAAGTAAACCTTGTGGGTCACCTCCTTCAAATCCTCCTTCGATTTCTTCGCCTGTGAATGTGAACCCACACATTGGCCACAAAATTAAAAAAATTAAAAATGGGGGGAAGAGAATAAATGTGTAACAAAACCCAATTGCAATTAACATATTTTTCATTAACATGGAATTTTATTTTACATTAAGATGATATCATAACAGATTTTCCCTCTGACAAAAATGAATCTCGATCTCAAGCTCAATTGTTGACCCATTATTCCCTTGATCCCAGAGAGATTGGAGTAAATCTAAAATTTGAATAGGGAAATTGAGACCTGGATGAGAGCTAGGGTTCCGAAGAGGAGCAGTGTAAAGAGCAGCAACGACGTCGTTTTCGCCATTCTTTCTCCGATCTTAGTGTCGCCGCTACAGCTATGAGAGTGTGTGTGATGTGAGTGAGACACAATAAACGATGTTGGGGATTGTCCTTATATATATGAGAAAGTCTCGCTTTTCTTTCGTCATCTCAACCAATCAATGTGCGACACGTAAGCATTTCGTTGAAGAAATTGCGTGATCTAATTTGTTGATTACCTGGGCTCCTTCCATTTCGGGCCATCAATATTGTTTCCACTAACAAATTCTGGCTATTGCTAGTTACATTTTCCTTTTTTTACTTCTACACTCCTTCTCTTTTTCCCCCCTCCAAACTACCCTCATGTTTTTCTACCTCCCTCTCGTATAATCCTTTCTAACTGTTACACATCTCAGATACTCAGCACTTCAATTGCCAACACAATTTTGCAATATTTTCCTAAAAATCAAAGGTTTATCAAAGGGGGTGTCCCTCTCGTATAATCCTTTCTAACTGTTACACATCTCAGATACTCAGCACTTCAATTGCCAACACAATTTTGCAATATTTTCCTAAAAATCAAAGGTTTATCAAAGGGGGTGTGCTTTGTAATTTGGGAAGAAGAATAATACTGTATTAGGATAATTTGGAAAAAAATATTAAAAAAAGGAATAGGGTGAAAAAATAAAAACACCCATTGTATCCTCCTCTCATTGCTAGTGTCCACCCAAAGGGAACCCCTGCAAATTTGGTCTAACTTATCATAAATTGCATTGCATGCATGGGGATTGAACTCAAAGTTGCTTTAGTTAGAGTTAGTCTTCCAATTACTAAGCCTTTTTTGCACTCTCTCCACAATATAATTATAAGAGGACTTTGATACTCTCTTGTGATGAAGATTTATCCCCGAGTATCTCCCTTAATCATATGTTCTTTGGAAACTCAAACCATGACTGATTTTCTTCTCTAACACTCCTTTGCACATTTTGAGAAAAGAAAACTCAAGTTTTCTCCTTTCTGACTTTTTCTCTGGAACTTTAATAGAATAACCCCAAGCATGCTGAAATAACTTCCACGTGATCCATAGAAGCTTCCGCAAAAAGAATTAAATCATCAGTAAATGTTAGGTAAGAAATTGAAGGACCATTTTTCCCCACTTTAAAGGGTCTCCAGAATTTTCTCTACATCGCCACTGAAATAATATGACTCAACCTCTCCATGCATAGGACAAAAACGTAAGGAGATAAAAGATCTCCTTGCCTTATTCCTCTTGTTTGATGGAATTCTTCTAAAGCCTCCCCATTCTAGAGCATTTTAATAGTTGAAGTAGTTATATAATGGAAAACAACATCTATAGAATTTGAGCGTAGGCTTACCTCTTTGAGAGTATCAGTGATGAAATCCCAACTTAATCTATCATAAGCTTTCTCAAGGTCTATTTTGATAGTCATTCAACCTTTTTCCCCTTTTTTCATCTTCATAGAGTGAATGGTCTCTTGTGTGATGATGATATTGTCCCTACTCTGTCTATTAGGCACAAAACTACCCTGACTTGGACTCACCAGCTTCTCCATCACTTCTCTTAATCTAGACACCAATATCTTAGTACATAATTTATACGAAACATTACAAAGACTAATGGGTCTAAATTGGAAGAGTTTGCTAGCATGGTCAACTTTAGGAATAAGAGTAATTAAAGTAATATTCAATTTTCTGACCTCAGAAGGATTTATGAAAAGATGTCTGTTAGAACAAAGGATGAAAGTTTAAAAAAAAAGAAAGGAAAAAAAAAGACTTCAAGTTCCACATCGCTAAGGATAAACATTTGAATAGTGTTTCACTCCCTATATATAGAGAGCTCATTTTTTCTTTTTTCCTTATCCTAGTTGAGAAGCATTTTCTCAACTTTTCTTTCTCCCTCCCATATTTCAGCTGATGTATTTTCGACAAACTTCTCCTTCTTTCTTTTTGTTGCTCTAAAATTTTGGTTGACTTTAAGAGTGATTTTTTAAGTCACATTTTTCGGTTGGCTTTAAGAGTGATTTTGTAAGTCATATTTTTCGGTTGCCTTTAAGAGTGACTTTTTAAGTCACATTTTTCGGTTGACTATTAGAGTGACTTTTCAAGTTATATTTTCGGGTGGTTTTAGAGTGACTTTTCAAGTCATACAAGAGGGTGTAATTCTAGAAAATGTTTCCTCAGTGCAGTGGGAATCTTATACAGTGATCTGGGCTGTTTTATCCTGGGGACGTCGTGGTTGATAGTCTGCTTGCACAATTTTTGGCAGTGCCACAAAACGTCTTAAAAAAAGCGACATTGTTCGTGACTCAGCCAGTCATTTTTTCGGTTTGCCATAAAATATTGTTACAACAATGTCTCACATAAAGAAGGACCTACCTCCTCCCATTGGCTCTGGTAGAATAAAGCTTGGAAACCATCTTCACCGGGAGCCTTATAACTACCCATAAGGAACACAAATCTCCTCATTTCTTCATCTGATATCTCTTTGCTCAAAATATCAATCTCATTGTCTTCCAATGGAGGAAATCTTCCTTTGAGACAAAAAGTCTCAAGAATATCATGTTGGGTAAATAAATTTTTGAAAAAATCAGTCACCATCCCCTCCATTAAAGTTGAATCTGCCACCCAGTTCCCATCTTCATCCATCAAGTGAGAAATAACATTTTTTTGCCTTCTGATAATGGTTGTATAGTCAAAATAACACGAGTTCTTACCCCCGTACTTCAACCATTTGCACTTGAATTTTCGGAACCATAAAAGTTTTTCTTGGAACATAACATCCTCTAGCTTTTTCCACAAATCTTTTTTGCAACAAGGATAAAAAAATATTAGGACTCTCATTGAGCTTCTTGTCAATACCCTTCAGTCTCCTATGCAACATCTATTTCTTTTTGAAAATACTGCTAAATACATTCTTATTCCAATCTTTAAGTAAATTGGTCAAAGAATAAATATTTGTATTCCATTCATCATCTCTTTTCCAGCTATTATCCACTACCCCTTTCAAACCTGGGTGAGTGAGTGAGGCAACCTAGAATCTAAATGGACTTATCCTTTTATTAGGAGGAACCCCAACATCAAGGTTCAGAAGAAGATGTTTATGATCTGACTTGTACTGATACAAGTGGGTGACTATGGCTCTGGGAAACTGCAACCTCCAAGCCTGATTCATAATCAACCTATCAAGTCTCATAGATAAATCTCCCCTTGACCATGTAAAATTAGGTCCTTCAAACCGAGCATCCAAAAGGTGACAATATTCCATGACTTTTCTAAATGCCCTCACCACCCTATGGCTAGGATATTCAACACCACCATTTCTGTCTGATTCATGTAAAATTGTATTAAAGTCCTCGATAATAGGCCAGGGCACCACCATATGGTCACTATATGTCCTTAAAAAATTCCTTAGACTAGATCTCATTGAAGGAACATGACTACCGTAGATTGTTGTAAAATACTAGAGCTCTAGCTTGTTGATCTTTCTTCACTTCTAAATACATAAACTGAGCATTTTCCTCCAATATTTTAATTTGCCACACATCAGAATTCCACATGTACCACAACCGCCTTGACTGGCCATTTGAAGCAATAACATGATGAGCATTAAACTTCATCCTTTTGATAATGGATTTCGGTTTTTGCACATTAGCATGATTTTCTAAGAGGAAACATAAAGACACCTTATAATTATCAATTAAATCGTTCATCAAGGCTATTGATACTCCTGCATATTTCGATGATTGTTTATCTGATAAATCAGCGTGTTGTTTCCCACATGTTTCAATCACTTTAGCTTCTCTCCTGGCCCAACTTTCTTTTTCATCTCCTTTTGGGCTTCCAAACTTTCAAAGTATTCTCTAAAATTTTGAACATTGACCTACCAGTCTCCTATTTCATTTTTTTATTCTTATTTGTTGTTTTTGCATGTCCTCCTACATTTACTCCCCTTATTGCGTCTTTCCCCACATTCTTCCTAGGATTTCTTTAACCAATAACCGAGGGCCATAAATGCAGATTCCATTTTAGAAGTATCATCCACATTATTCGTAACTAGTATCTTACGATTAGTCTTCATAACTCCCTTATTATTGGTCTTAACTGCACTATTTTCCTGTTTGTTCTTTGTCATTGCCGTCGTGCTAATCTATTCAACCACCGTCATTTTTCGTGCACCATCATGTCTGAACTCCCTGTTTCCGCACCATGAACACAATCTCTCTCCCTATGTCCATATCGACCACATTTGAAGCAAACTACATGCAACCCTTCATACTGCATATTAAGTAGATATTCTCTAACAATTGCCTTTGGTTGTAATGGTTTATCTAGATCCAATTCCACACAAATTCTTGCAAACTTGCCTCGAGATTGAATGGTTGTTACCTTATCTATCTTTAGCATCTCCCCCAACGTGGAACCTAACCTCCATAGAAACTTCTCGTTAAACAAGTTCAATTGGAAGCTCTAGGATACGAATCCACACTACCAGTTTTCTCCCCATTAAAGTGTTAGCCAAAAATAAAGGTCTCCATATTTGCACCACGATGTAGTGATCAACAATCATCCATGGCCCTTTCATAAAAGCATGATTGTAGTCCTCATCTGACGTAAACAACACTTGATAATAATCACGTGGAACATCGATAATCTTTATAGACCCCTTCCTTGCCAATCACGGTTCAGCTTTGCTTCAAGGTGGTGAAACCCTATTCTCTTCTCAAGTACTATAACCATAAGAGAACCCTTCCAAGGCTTACATCGATCAAAAAATTCCTCATCAGATATAGGAACCTCTAGGAATCTCTCCATATCATCCTTTGATATAGGTGGTGGTGGTATCTCCTTATCTTGGCTACCATAACACCTACCATCAAATTCTGAAAATGAGATAGCCTATCCGCATGCAAGCAACTTCTCCTTATAAGGAGTCTTATTCTCCTCTCTTATATTCCCGTTGTCACACTCCATCTCATCACCCTCATCGGTTTTCCTTTTTACCTTTCTAGCACTCATAAGGAGGAGATCATCTTCCTCCTTAGAGCTCTCTTCCGAAACCCTAGCAAAGAACTCACACTTATTAGGAATGAAAGAAATGAACAATAGTTTTCGAATTCATTCATTCATCAAAATATTACAAAATTGATGTATTTATACAAAGATAGAAAATAACTAACTTAAGTAACCAACACTAACTTACTCAAATAACTTTTAATAACTATAACTTGAGTAACCAACTAACTTACTCAAATAATTTCTAGTAACTAACTAAATTAATTTTATGTCTAATAACACTCCATTCCCTATCAATGTTGTATATTCAGTTTATTTCTTTTACTGGTCTGATTACTTCTTTTCATGTTGTCCAGTCTCGATTTGGATATTTAATTTTAACTTTGTGAACAAATAGCAGGTAAGCACTAAGCACAACACAAGCCCAGTCTCACACCCTTTTTTAATCCTTTGATCTATCACAAAAAATGAGATCTTAACTAATCCAAAAATTTGATCAGGAGGTAACTAAAATCTGACCTAGAATTACATTTACCAATGATTAAACTCGATTATTACTCAAACAATTTAACTTTAACTTTAAGATATTAATCACTTTTATTCAACCACTTGGTTCAGGTTGACACCTCAATGTTAGGACGCTTTTCACGCTTGTATTGAACGTAGAGGTTTGAATAAAACCAACAGCTTATAAAGTCACAAATTTTATTGTGTTTACGAAATACTCCATGCCACTTACAGATCAAAATTAAACCAACAATAAACTTTTTATGTCTGGGTCGGGAGGCATGGTACCTTCATCCTTGAATGATTTATGATCTCTAATCAGTGCCAAATCCAGAATTTTTTTTAGGGGTGACAAGAAATATTTTCTAATATTTTCACAAAAGTAAAATATCACAAGGTGTTACAAAATATATAATATCATAATAAAAGAAATCTAAGTACTTAAGTTTCTACAAATTATAATGATCATTTATTTGTGTGATTATAGAAAAAAGAAGTATCTATCCTTACATAAGCGTATTACATAATTTGAAATATATATCTTTCCAGATTTGTTTAATCAATGTTTATTTATCTTTTATTCTTATTACTTTTATCTAATTTAATATATTATTATACTAATATCTTTAGAAAAAATATAACAATCTAATATATTAAAATAATTTAATCTATCTTTTCCTTAACTAAAAAATATATTTAGACAATATTTATCTAAATAATTATTAAATTATTTTTGGAATGTTACATGAAAGTATGTTCTATATAATGTGTGATATATATTTTTTTGTTAGTATAACAATAATGAGAATTAACCTAAATGATTTGGACTAATTTTTATGTTAAATGTATTATGTTTGTTTGGACTTTGAATTAAAAAAATCTAATATAAATAATATATAATCTTTTATGAAAGTAATATATATATATATATATATATATATATATATATATATATATATATATATATTAATAAATAAATAAATAATCTAGTGGGAGCAATTGCCCCACATGATTATGTGTATCCGCCTGTGTCTCTAATGTTGCGTAGTGATAAATTTGAAACCTTCCTCCTCCACCAAAAAATTAAGGATGGCATAAAGTAGATTCGATTCAAATTAATTGGACCAGTTAAATTCAAATGCTGCAATAAAATGTGTGTAAAAGCAAAAGATAATGTGCGATTATCAAAAGAAAGTAAAAGATGATGTGTGATTACTATTTTTCTTTTTAACTTTCAATATTTGAAATCATTTTACGTCCCATTAATCCAAAATATAGAATTGAAATGATTTATTAAAGGGATAAATTTTCTTTCAACATTTTCTTACCAATTATATCAACACCAAGGCAATCGACTATACTTGACGAATAATAATAATTAAGGATGTGTTTGGTTTGTATTTTTATTTTATGTTTTTTCTGTTTTCATTTTCTAAAAATTGTTTTCATTTTTAAAAGATTAGAACTCTGAAAACATGTGTTGTTTGACTTCTTGTTTTCTGCTTTCAAGAAATAAAAATATTGAAAATGTGTTTTCAAAAGAAAATATATTTTTATATTTACTTAAAATTACATTCTTTATCACCGCGTTTTCATTTTACCCAAAATGAAATTTTTGCTTTCAACTGAAAATGAGATTTTATCGTTTCCTGTTTTTGGTTCGTTCGAGAAAATATTTTTACTGAAAATGTTTTTAAAAATCTAACCAAACGCATTTTTATCACCATTTTCTATTTCCAATAAAAATAAAAACAGATAAACCAAACACCCCTAATAGACGAAGAGTTAAAAAGCATAATCATTATTTAATATTACTATTAATTAAATAAAAAATGAAATACCATGTCGACCAAAAAAAGATACTCATCTAACTTTCACTCTCCCCAAATAAATTCAATTGAATCACTCCATCATGTTCAGAGAAAATATTTTTACAACAAAGAAGCAATAAAACTTAGCATCTTGGTCACACAAACACTTGAAACACACATAAATCTAAGTTCATAAACTTTAGCAATTGCATTGATCTTTGAGTCCAATGAATTCAATTGAATCACTCCATCATGTTCATTCAAGAGAAAATATTTTTACAACCAAGTTGCATCTCTTCTCTCATGTTGCTCACAAGAAGAAAGGAGTTTAAAGGATAAATTATGTTTTTGATTATTAATAAATATTTAAATTTTATATTTTTATGATTTTTTTACATTGAATCTTTAATAAAATAATTTTATTTTTTCTTTTTTGACATTTTTTTAATCCCTGATAAATTAATAAATTTTATTTTTGTTCTATGATAAAAAAATATTCATTTGTTATTGGTCTTTTTCAAAATGACTAATAAAAAATAATTTTTTTATCAAAGAACAAACACAAAATTTACTATTTATTAGGAGCTAAAATAATATATTAAGAACTAAAAATAAAATTGTTATTTTATAAAAAAAAAATTATTAAAAAACAAACATAAAAATTAAATATTTATAAAAAAATACAAATATATTTTAGCCTTCAAATAATTATATCTTTCATTATTATTCTTCTTCGGATATCATCTAACTTTTGAATCAGGTTGAAGAATGGAACAAGAATGGTGTGTTGACTCTCATGTATCTGCAGTGCAGAGGAAACCAACCATGAAGGAGCAACCAATGACATCCATCAATGGATGCCACGTGGAATGATGTCCAGTCTTGCATCACTGTGGTAGTGTCATTTTGGCTCCTTGGTTAGTTCATGCATGCTGAACTTCTTGTTCTCTGTCCACTTTCTCATTAGTACAACGGATTAGAACTTGTTTTAAGTTTTTAGTTAATTTAGGATGTATTTTATTTTCCGTTGAGAAGCTACAAACAAACGCACTTCATTTCAATGACACTACACGCATGAATTGGATTGAACGTGCATCGGAACACACTACCGGAAAACCAAACACATTCTTAGAATTGTTCAAAAAAATTAGTTTTAAAATAATAAGTATAATTATAACTATAACTAATTTTATATAAGTAGTTATAAAATTATAACTAGTTTTGTAGTTATTATATTGGTTTTTTTCCTAAATACACATTTTTTCTCCTACTTTTTTTCAAACTAAACTACTTTGTAATTTAATTTTTAATATATACTTGGAACTTTCTCTCTCCTTTTTGTTTTTTTTAATTTAAAATATTATAAAATATAAATATTATATTATATAATTTTTTTAATTGGTTTTAAAATTACTTATTTGTTAAATTAAATTTTATAATTTTTTTTATTTTTTTTAAAGAAAAAATATACAGATAAAGAAAAATAAAAAAATTGGATAAAATCAGAGTAAAATTTTTTAGTTACTTTGTATGTACTTTTGTAGTTAAATTTATGTGGTGTTGATATTTTTTTTGTTATGTTCGTTAATTTAAAAAAATAAGAAAATTAGTTAATAGTATTAAAATAAACTAAAAAACACAGTAAAAAAAATAATTGATACATCTATCTTATACAATAGACATAAAATTTCAAAGAGTAATAACTGTTGTATTAAAAAATATCTTTAAATAAAAATATTAAAAATATCTTTAAAAATATTTATTTAGCAGTTATTTTTTGCTTAAGTAATAAGAATTGATATTTTTATTATTTATGGCTTGCAGACATGAAAAGAAAAGATTAAAATATCTAAAAGATACTGATAACTACTAAATATGAACTATTTTTTATAATAAAAATATATTGAAAATATCTCTCAAGATATTTAATTACCAGTTATTTTTTTGCTGCCACTCGAATCAATGTGACAAGAATACGAATGAGATCAGTGGAGTGGGGTCATGGTCCAAGGAGAAAGAGGACGACAAAGAGTCATCTCGTTTTCAACTCGCATTTCTACTGGATGAAGAAGAAAATGAACGAAAAGTAGACAAAATATGGAATTTGACGACAACATGATCACAACAGAAACAATTGTCCTAAAATATCCTCATCTTAATTTCCTTAGTCAAGTGTAATTGTTTAAGTATTTTATTGATAATGCAATATAATGTTCTTTTATAAATAAGTTGTTAAACAAAAAGTCTTCTCATTTTTAATTAAATTTAATGACATAAATAAACTAATTATATTTAGTAATATAATTATATTACAAAATTCAAATTTTAAATAAAAATATTCACCTAAAAAATATGTTAAGTAAATTAAATAATAAAACAAAAATAATTATATTTAATAATATCATTTTCTTTAAAAAAAATTAAAAAAAAATTAAAAAAATTAATTTAATAAATAAGTAATTTTAAAACCAATTAAAAAACTATATAATATAATATTTATATTTTATAATATTTTAAATTAAAAAAACAAAAAGGAGAGAGAAAGTCCCAAGTAGTGTATATTGGTGTATATTGGAAATTAAATTGTAAAGTAGTGTAGATTGAGAAAAAGTAGAGGGAGAGAAGGTGTATTTACGGGAAAAAAAACCTTATTATAACGGTCAAAATGAACTGGTTCTGTTTATTAGGTCTGGTCCATCTTGATCCCTTCTTAAATTGATTAGTTCAATCTGATTCACTTAAAGTTGATTGTAGGAAAAAGTGATCTGACATACCACAAGTTTGGATTAAACTGATTGGTCCACAAACCCACTTAGAATAAAATAAAAAATATTTGTATTTTTTATAAAAAGAAAATTCAACAAAAAAATTACTTTTTTAGAAAAATATTAGTTAAATTAAAATTTTCACTATCTACACACCCCAACCAGACATATTATCACAAGCTAAAAGTCTAAAACAATAATAATAAATTTTAAAAATAGTCTTAAGCAAAACACTAAATATAGTAATGTTAACCGATATTATAAAATACTAAAAGTATATTTTAGGTGAGTTTTACTCTATATCTATTTAAATAAATAAAATATTTTAAAGTCTTAAAAAATATTACAAAATACTAATAGATTATTTTTTTAGGTGGATTAGGTAGGCCAACCCGACCCACCATGAGTTCAACTCAAGTGAACCAGGTCAAGTTTTATAACAACAGTGAAATTTTTTTCTTTCTTGGGCCTGACCCAAACTAGTGCTATGCTAGATTAATACATGAGTTTGAATTCATTTTGACAACTCTAATAATTATAACTATTTTAAATAACTTCCTTCTATTTAAAAAATAGTTATAATTATAAAATTATAACTAATTTTTATGGAAATAGTTATTTCAAATAACTTATTTTTATTCATTCATCAGTTATGTAATTAATTTTAAATATAACTGATTATATAATTAGTTTATTCATAACCAATTATATAGGTATTCATATCTTAAAAATAATAATTGATTATATCAAATTATAACTAATTATATAAAATTAGTTATGCTTATAGTTATAATAATTACTTATAATCTAATTACTTATTAATTGTGAGTATAGTTATATAAATAACTAAACCATGAGCAACCCTACAGCCACTTAAAGAAGTTGGAATGATCATATTTTCCATTTTCTTCTTCTAAGAGGTAAAGAATGGCAACTTTCAAGTGTTTTTTGATGAGTTTTTTATGCTTTTATAAATTTATAAAATCTTTGAAGTGTATATGTGATGTAAGCTCCATTGGAGCTTGTAGGCCTAGAATCTTCTTCATCAATGGATTCCTTTGCTTCATGGAAGATGAATGACAGCGAAATGAAGAAGGAAGAGAGAGAGAGAGAGAGAGGAGACGCTACTTCAATGAGAAGATGAGTCTAGAAGAAGCTCACCACCATAGGAGGCCATGGATAAGAGCTTGGAGGAAGAAGGAGATGAATGAAGGGGGAGGAAGAGAAGAACACAAAATTTTGTGCTCAAGAGCTCTGAAATCTGAAGTTTAATTTTCAAATGATCAAAGTTGAAAAAATGCACATACATGATATCTATTTATAGCCTAAGTGTCACACAAAATTGGAGGGAAATTTGAATTTCAATTCAAATTTCACTTGAATTTGAAATTGAATTTGTGGAGCCAAACTTTGGAGCCAAAATTTTACTAATTATGATTAGTGAATTTTAGTTATGGTTCAGCCCACTAATCCAAGATCAATTCCAAGATTCCCCACTAAGTGTGCTTAGGTGTCATGAGACATGTAAAGCATGAAGGACATGTACAAAGTGTGACTATATAATGTGACAATGGGGTGTAGTAAGCAAATGCTCACCTCCCTCTCTAAAATTTAATTGGATTGGGCTTCTACCAATTCAATTAAATTTATTTCTCAACACCCACATCAAATATTCACTTAGTGCATGTGAAATTACAAAACTATCTCTTATACAAAAACTAGTTTGTGCCCTAAAATACAAGGGCTGAAAAATCCTATATTTCTAGGGTATCCTATCTACATTATGGAGTCCTAAATGCAAGGACCAAATATAATGACATTCTAGTCTAATATGTACAAAGATAATTAGACCCAACCTTGACCCATGGGCTCAGAAATCTATCCTGAAGTTCATGAGAATGCTAGGGCCTTCTTCAGCAACTCTAGCACAATCCTCTTGGAACCTCTTACTCATGACTTTAGTGACTGGTCTCTTCCTAGGGAGGATTGCATCAATATGTATGCTATTTTTTACATTTCCCCCCATTTAATTCCCTCTTAATGCCTTTTTTGTAATCAAGGTATGGAGAATTCATTCCACTATTTTCTTACGTGTCCGAGGAGTACTTCTGTGTGGGAGTTATCAGAAAACTTGAGTAAATGTGCCATGTTGTTATGGAGCCTGTGGAAACGGAGGAATGAGCTTTGGAATTTAGTGGAAGAAACTATTGCTAGTTTGGCATAGAGCTAAATCGATGCTGCAAGATTGGACTTTAGCCCAATCTACTCGAACAAAGTATCAGGTCACCATTTATCATAATGTTCCTTTCTGCATTAAACAAATTATAGAAATAGAAAAGCAATAATTCTCTTTGGTAAAAAAAATTAGAATAAATTATACTAACACTTTCTGACATCAAAATTCTTTGATATCCTCTCTTTTTTACCCTTACACTAATCCTTCTTAATTATTTGAAAAATATAATGCTGATATCATTTATATATTACAATGAAAGCACCAAAATTGTTAGGAACCAGAATAATCCTTTAGAATTGGAGGACTAAGGGCTTCCCAAACACAAAGGTGAGAAGAGAGAATTTTTCTGTATTTTTCTTATCTCCTTCTTACATGATTCATAAGTATTTATAACATCATATGGAGTGTTGTGTACAGGGCACTAACGGAAATGTAAAAGAATAACAGAAAAGCATAACCCAAAGGAAATGGAAAAGCATAACAGAATGGTAAATGGCAGATAACATCTCCTAGCCAAGCCAGCTCCTCAACCTATAGCATAATCTGTTGATGCCTTGGTGGGTTGATGCTTCTTTTGGGCCTTATGGTCCTCTACCTATCAACTGCATAAGGGAGTTGTTGTAAACGTTAAGTAATGCATAAGGGAGTTGTTGTAAACGTTAAGTAAAGCATGAAGTCATGTGCAATTTCAATATACCCTGGGAGGATGTTAGTGTAATTTGTTCTAATAATATCCTTAGTTACTCTACATGAATTTTATGTTTTTCTTTGCTTTCTTGTAATTGATTTGGAAATCAGGATGGTGTTGATTAACCAGTTTTGTGCTCATAGTCATAGCTTTAGATTCTTGTCTTATATAATGAAATGGGAAATTTGTTAACCAAATTGAGTGCGAATTATTTGTTTTGCCTATCTTTCTTACAAGCAGCATGCTTTGCTCTTGCTCTTGGCTTTTGTGGGTCTGCAAATTTACAATTGGGACCCTACTGCTCACGTTTGATAAAAATCAACTCAATGTTAGTGCAGTCTATGAAGGTGATTGATTGAAGTTTGATTAACATAGATTGCATACATTATATGTACTCACTAATCTTACATAAACATGCAGGAAGAAAAAGGCTTGTTGAGTGGAAAGAGGACCCATTATTCCCTAATGCAACATTGTACTGGAATACTATCTCACAGTAAAAGCTGTGCTCATATGCTCCATACTTTTTCTTTTTATTATGATCTTATCATCTGTATTATTTGTCTATTTTAATTCCAGGAAGTGGCAGCATCACATAGAAAATATCACAATCATTTACTTATTATGTGGCAGTTGACAATATGAACCTTCAAAATGTAGAGGTATTTATTGAAACAATCAGTACTATGATCAAATATATATTTATATTCTTCATTCAACTTCAAATATATGGTATTACCATGACAACATAAAATGGTAACATCTACATACAGGTAGAATAGAACTTCTCTTCGAATGCACTTATCTAGTATCTACAATACATCCTTCACAAGCCATAGATGTTCTTTGTATAATGGTTTACGTGTATTATTAAACCTTGTTCTTTTGGAGTCAAACACTGCAATATTAACAACTCCAGGTGACAGAGAGGTAAATGGATCCAACTTTCTTAGTTTTTTGGTCAGTTGATCACCATCTAATTGTTTTGACTTTCTATTGGATTATATTTTACCAATTTTGTAGGTGGATTTGTGTCACAGCATAACTCTTCTGCACTAATTCACATGTAATCCAACGGTTAGGCACATTAGTTGTCCATATATATAGCATTTCCCTAATCTAAATACTATCCTATCCTGTATATGGAGGTCTCAAAATCTGTTTAACTTCAACTGATCTATCTTTCAGAGTGTTTCTGATGAAGAAAGGTTTGATGTGAATGTATCTTATGAACAAAGATGGATCATATATTTAACAGGATCAGGTAGTATAATTAACTTTCAAAATCTCTTTAATTAGATAAAAGAATTTCGTCAAATTTTTTTGGAAAGGACTCAATTTATTAAATGTACATCATGTGATTAATACAGGTGTGGTACCCGTGCTAGTCTTACTTGCCCTGAAAATCTTCAAAATGTTCCAAACTAATGGCGAAGAAAGGGAAGAATTCCAACAAGTGCAACTGATTTTAGAACAAGCTCCACTACTGCCTAGTAAAGATGATGTTCTTCCAAGTTGGGGTTCATCTGATGAATCTCTCTCTAATGAAGAAGAGGATCTCACAATGTGGCTTGCATTGCAGGGAATTCTTCTATGGAAGGAAAGTCATCAAGGGAAGGGGAGACTAGCAATGACCTCTAGCATTTGTATGCCATTTGCTTTGATGCTCAAAGGGATTGCTTCTTTCTCCCATGTGGTCATTGGGTGGCATGCTTTCCATTTGGAACTAGTTACACATTACTTTTATATTTAGGCCAAATGACTTATTTAGTCTTTTATTTTATTTTTTTGTTCACTTTAATCCTTTATGTTTTAAAAAAATGATCCTTCCATCTATTTTGAGCTAACACCGTTAATAATTTTTTAAAATTGACAATTAAAAACTGTCACAAAATATATCATTTTTTTTTCTTCTTCTTCTATCTCCTTTATTCTCCCGATTCTTCACTAGACAACACACGGCCAACAGAGGTTTCATAAGCTTATGTGTATTGGATCTGAGCACATTGTCTTCAACTTCCTCCTCACCATTGACAGACCCTTCTTTGATGTATTGCTTCAGCGCATCATCTTCAAGTTCGTCCTCGCCAACAACCCCTTCTCTGTTGCAGTGCTCCAACGTATCATCCTCAACTTTGTCCTCGCTGACAACCCCTTCTCTGTCATGATGCTCCAGCACATCGTCCTCGCGATATAGATCTGATTTAGATATGAAATTTGGAAGCATATCCTGGTGAACTATGTTTTTTAGTGAAGAACTGAGAGGGAAGGAGAATGAAGACCAAGAGAAATATGAAGAAAAACAACATATATTTTGTGACAATTTTTAGCTTCAAATTTTTGAAAATCATTACCAGTATTATTTTAAAACATATGAAAAAATCATTTTGGTCCTTTTTAAAACATAAATCACCAAAATAAACTTTCTAAAAATTAGAGTATCAAATTAAATAAAAAAATAACATAAAAACTAAATAAGTAATTTCTTCTTATATTTATTATTTCCTCCCACAATGTTAAAATTTCAAGTTGGCCAAAAAAGTATTAGCATATACATATATCTAACAAATCTTTATAGCGAATAATTATTGATGAAAATGATAATAATAGAATTTTCATTTAGTACATTTCTTACTACTTTGGTAGTAATTATGTTTAGAAAAATGTTATTGAAGTTTTAAAAAACATATTCCTTTATCATTGAGCAAAACGTGAATTAGTGTACATAAAACAGAAATCTACTAGTAAATTTATTTTTTTTGGTTTTATGGTAAAGAGTTTCATGTATTAACATTATGGTAGAAAGAGTTTCCTATCAAACGCTTACATTTGTCCCTTTCTGCAAACCCAGCATCAGCAACGTCATCCCACACCACCAATCTATCAAGTCCTACTCTCTCAAAACCAGTCACAACGTAATCTTTAAAAGCATGAACAGAGGGGGGGGGGAGGCAAATGAAAAAACAAAACCAAAACAATTTAAAAAATAACAATAATCGAAGGCACACTTAGAAAAAACACACAAGCAGGGAGAGGAAAAATGAAGGAAGTAGAAGAGTGGCAGCGACGCAGGGAGGTTGTTGGCGTGACGGTGGTGGTGGTGGTGGTGGGAGTTGTCGCCAGCAAGGAGGTGGAAAAGAAGCAGCCACCGTCGCCGCCGGAGAAGAAGTCGTTGTCGTAGTCGTCGGTGAAGAAGTTGCGGTCTGGTGGAGGAGGACGTAGTTGGCAGAGCGAAAGTTGCACGATGCTCCACAGATCTCAAATCTAAAATAAAAAACTTAGATTTCAGATCTAAAAAAACTCAGATCTTAGATTTTACAGAGAACCTTCTTGTGATGGTCTTACTCTACGACGGAGGTGGCCTTGTCGGCAGCGGCGATGGTGTAATGAGTGTTGGACCAGCGGCCTCAATAACTTAAGAAGGATAAGCTTAGAATGCAGAAGAAACAACAATCAATTTAATAATGTTCTTTAAACATGAAAAACAAAATTGATTGTAACAAAATAAATGAGATAAGGGAAGACAGAATGCAAACACAGTTTTTATACTGGTTCGACAAAGTCCGTGCCTACGTCCAGTACTCAAGCAACCCACTTGAGATTTTTCACTCCCTTTGTAAAAATCCGTTTACAAAGTCTGAATCACACAAGGACAACTCATCCCTTGTGTTCAGGAATCCTTACAACTTAAGAGACCATCAGTCCCTTAATCAATATCTTTGAATGAGAAGAAAGAAAAGGAATTCTCTCTTGAAGAGATCAATTGAAGTCCATGGATGAATTCTTAATGGATTTGCAAGTGTTTGCCCAAGAGTTTCTTTTGAGAGAGCATTTGACAATGAAGTTATCTTGAAATCTCTCTCATTGTCTTTTGAGAGGATAAGACATTTTGGATCAGTAAAACTCTCTCTTCAAAATTCGTGCCCAAGTCACCTATTTATAGGTCTTTGATGGTCATTCACAAATTCAATCAAAAGATGTGACTGTTGGCAGATTTTCTGAAAACTCTCTACTAGTAATCAATTACAATGTTTGTGTAATCGATTACACAGTTATAATTTGAAGGGTTATGACTTTTGAATTCGAATTTCCAATGTCCCCTTCTTGAAACAAGGCTTTGTTTGTTGAAATATTCTTGAATTAATCTTGATGCAAATGTTTATCCTTTGAAGCGGCCTTGTATGATTCTTCTTTGGCATCATCAAAATTCATGTATTCATACATTCACAATGAGCCCGACGGGTGATAGCAGCAGTTCACGTATGGACGAAGGCACCATAAACATTGCACCCGAGGACAGCATAACCAGGCCCAAACGCGCAACATCGAGGCCCAGTTACTTAGAAGATTATGAAACTTAGAAGCAAATGGTGCACTAGCTTTGTTAATCAGTTAGTAGTTACATAAGCTAGTTATTTCCGTTAAAGCAGTTAGCATGTTAGTTACGTACTGTTACGTGCTTTCAAAATCGTTCATGCATTATATAAATACAAACACATACTATGAATAAAGGCATGCAAGAATTACGTAAAGTCACTTTCCAAGAGGTACCTTCCCTCGAAGCAAGGCCCCACACCCTTATCTCTCTCTCCCCCACGTTCTCTTCTCCTTCCCCACGCTCTCTGCTCTAACACTGGTTTGACCTGCCGCCGTCATCTCTGCCATGGCAGACCACGCCACCAGAAAAACCACCACAGACAGGCTCAAAGACGCCATTGCTCACCTCTCCACCAACCAATCCACTCTTATCGATAAGCACGCAGACCTTGTCGACAAGTACACAGAGCTCTCTGGCAAAGTCGACTCCATTCTCGACCATCTTCACTTACGATCCCCTAAACAGCTGCCACATACATCTAGCAATCACTTCCATCAGCGAAATTTCATCAAGTTGGATATTCCCAGATTCGATGGTCGCGACCCCATGGGCTAGATATTCAAGATATCCCAGTTATTTGAATATCAAAGCACACCGGAGGAAGAGCGTATAACAGTGGCCTCGTTTTATCTTGACGGCACCCCATTAAGCTGGTATCAATGGATGTTTAGAAACGGGTTTATTATGTCTTGGTCTGGTTTCTTGCAGGCCCTAGAATCTAGATTCGCTCCTTCATATTATGATGATCCAAAAGGAGCTCTCTTCAAGCTAACTCAATGAGGCTCGGTGAACGAATACTTAACAGAATTTGAAAGACTTGCGAATTGCGTGATAGGTTTGCCTCCCCCCTTCTTGTTAAGTTGCTTTATCTCTGGGCTAACATCCGATATTCGTCGTGAGGTGTTAGCTTTGCAGCCCATCTCTCTGCCATAGGCCATGGCCCTCGCAAAGCTCCAAGAAGATAAACTGCGTGATCATAGACAAACATCCTCACGCCCTCACCCTTCACCTTCCCCACTATATAATCCTCCCAATACCAGCCAGAAACAGAAACCCACATATGTCCAGAGAACCCCCGACGAGATTGCCCTACGTCGTGAGAAAGGGCTATGTTATAATTGTGATGAGAAATGGAGCTCTTCTCATCGCTGCAAAGGGCGCGTACTCTTGTTCATAGCTGACAACTCCGACGAGCCCACATTAGACACACCATCACTAGACATGGAACCACCTACACCCCTCACTCTAGACCCAGACACCAACCCACCCCACATAAGCCTTCACGCACTTTCTGGCCTCCATTCCTCAGAAACTTTCCGTCTCAATGGTATCATCAACCACACTAACCTCACCATTCTCATAGATAGTGGGAGTACCCACAACTTCCTTCAGCCCCGCATAGCTCAGTTCCTACGTTTGAAACCTCAGAGCACGAGCCCACTTCACGTTTTGGTTGGCAATGGATCCGTACTTGACTGCAACCAAGTGTGTCCAGAGACTTCGCTTTCTCTCCAAGGTCACTAGTTCACGGTGACATTTCATCTACTTCCGATTAGTGGCGCGGACGCAGTCTTGGGGATAGAGTGGTTACGGCAATTTGGGCTGATAACCACTAATTACACCTCATTTTCTATGAAGTTCACCTACATGGGTCGTCCAATCGAGCTTCACGCGGACATCTCAAATGGGCCTCGCTCTATTTCAGCACCCCAGGTAAAACGTTTAATCCACACCGGGTCAGCTTCGGCCCTGTTCCATTTGAGTATCATACCCACCCAACCCGACCCACAAACCCTTCTTCCTCACCCGATACCAGCAATTGAAGCCCTCCTCACTCAGTTCCAAAAACTCTTCCAAAACCCTTCAACCTTACCACCACCACGCCAAATAGTCCACCATATTAACCTCCTCCCAAACACAGCTCCCATCAATGTACGTCCTTACCGATATCCACAGTTCCAAAAGTCTGAAATAGAGAAGCAAGTAACGGAGCTCCTATCATTGGGATTAATCCAGCCCAGCACCAGCCCATGCTCCTCCCCAGTTCTCCTAGTAAAGAAGAAAGATGGCACCTGGAGAATGTGTGTCGACTATCGTGCGCTTAACACGGCCACTGTTCGCGACCGATTCCCGATTCCGACAATAGACAAGTAGCTTGATGAACTCGGCCATGCCTCTTGTTTTTCGAAGCTGGATCTTAGACAAGGCTTTCATCAGATTCTTATGCACACTCCTGACATTGAGAAAACGACGTTTCGAACACACCAAGGGCACTACGAATATCGCGCAATGTCGTTCGGCCTTTGTAATGCACCGTCAACTTTTCAGGCAGCCATGAACAACCTTCTAACTCCATTCCTCCGGCGATTCACTGCTGTCTTCTTTGATGACATCTTGGTTTATAGCAAGTCCTTGTCTTCCTATATTCAACACCTTGAGAGCATATTTCAGACGCTGTTACAGGGTCAATTCTACCTGAAACGGAGCAAATGCCTCTTCGCGCAGAACCAGGTTGAATATCTCGGTCATGTTGTCTTTGGCAGAGGAGTTGAGCCAGAACCATCAAAAATCCGCGCCATGGTGCAATGGCCCACCCCTGCTTCATCCAAGGACCTCAGGGCATTCCTCGGACTCACCGGTTTTTACCGTAAGTTCATTAAGAACTACGCCACGATTCCAGCCCCTCTGACTTCTCTCCTGGGCAAGGACGCGTTTGAGTGGTCATCAACTGCACAATCTGCCTTCGAGCAACTTAAGAAGGCCATGACCTCAGCTCCGGTTCTCACCTTACCAGACTTCAACGAGCCATTCGTAATCGAGACCGACGCCTCCGGTACCGGCATGGGCGTCGTCCTCATGCAAAAGGGTCACCCTCTTGCATTTTTTAGCAAGAAATTTGGTCCACACATGCTCCACTCCTCTACGTACGTTCGCGAGCTTCACACAATCGTCTCCGCCGTACGAAAATGGCATCAATACCTCTTGGGGCATTCGTTCACCATACTCACAAATCACAAAAGCCTTCGTGAGCTCATGTCACAAGTCGTCCAAACCCCAGAACAACATTATTACCTCTCTAAACTCTTGGGCTTTGATTACATGATCCAATATAAGACAGGATCATCCAACGCCGTCGCAGACGCTTTATCCCGGACGAACTCTGGTTCTTCTGGTGCATTGTTGCTCCTCTCGGTACCCCACCCCGACTTCATGGATGACCTTAGGCGCACCTTGAACTCCAGTACTGAGTTTCAAACACTGATCTCTAAAGTACGTTCTCAACTCGAAGACCATTCTGAATATCGCATTCACAACAAACTGCTATTCTTCAGAAACCGCATATGGATCAACCACGATAATCCATACATTCCTACCCTAATGCTCGAGTTCCACGCCACCCCATTAGGAGGACACTTCGGAGTCACCAAAACAACTCACAAGATCGAATCCAGCTTCTATTGGTCCTCCCTCCGAAAAGATGTTAAACGGTTTATCAGGGAATGCACCACCTGCCAACAAACGAAGATGATCACTCAACGGCCAGCTGGTTTGCTCCAACCACTGCCAATCCCTTCAGGAGTCTGGGAAGACATCTCCATGGACTTCATTACTCATCTCCCACAGTCTCATGGATACACCGTTATACTGGTAGTAGTGAATCGATATTCCAAAGTTGTTCACCTCGGAGCATTAGCCACTAATCACTCCGCCTTCAAGGTTGCGACCCTGTTCATGGATATCGTGTGTAAACACCATGGATTCCCCAAAAGCATCGTCTTCGACAGAGACCCACTCTTCTTAATCTCCTTCTGGCGTGAGCTTTTCCGGTTGAGTGGGACGCGCCTCCGCATGAGAACGGCCTATCATCCGCAGTCCGACGATCAAACGGAGGTTATGAACCGTATCTTGGAACAGTATTTGAGAGCTTTTGTCCATGAACAATCGGCCAATTGGTACCGCTACTTCACATTGGCAGAATGGAGTTACAATACCTCACTCCATTCCAGCGCCGGTCTCACCCCCTTCGAAATCGTTTACGGCAAACCACCACCAACTTTGGCTCATTATCTCCAAGGAACATCACCCAACGAAGCCGTCGATTCAATGATAACTTCTAGACAGGAGATTCATCACAAACTACAGCGTCGCCTTACCAAAGCCCAAGACAACATGAAGAAGTTAGCTAATACAAAACGCTGGGATATATCTTACACCGTCGGACAATGGGTCTACGTCAAGCTACGGCCTTTCCGTCAACGCTCAGTCACGGGGTCACTACACCCAAAGCTATCCAAGAGGTACTTCGGGCCCTTCCAAGTGATGGAACGCATTGGACAGGTTTCCTATCCTCTTCAGCTACCAGAAGGGGCCTGCATCCACCCTGTCTTCCATAGTTCGATCTTACGAGAGCATCACGGCCCTCCTCCGCCGTCACCAGACACTTCACCACTACAGTTTATTGCCCAGAAACCTGTTTCTCGCCCCCTTTGCATCTTAAGCTCTAAATAGGACCATTCCACATCTCCGCCAACACGTCTTGTTTTAATCCAGTGGGAAGGACAACCACCTAAAGACACGACGTGGGAGGAATGGGCACGGGTTTGCGATCTTTACCTCCTTGAGGACAAGGTGGTGTTCGCGGGCGGAGGTATTGATAGCAGCAGTTCACGTATGGGCGAAGGCACCATAAACATTGCACCGAGGACAGCATAACCAGGCCCAAACGCGCAACATCGAGGCCCAGTTACTTAGAAGATTACGAAACTTAGAAGCAAATGGTGCACTAGCTTTGTTAATCAATTAGTAGTTACATAAGCTAGTTATTTCCGTTAAAGCAGTTAGCATATTAGTTACGTGCTTTCAAAATCATTCATGCATTGTATAAATACAAACACATACTATGAATAAAGGCATGCAAGAATTACGTAAAGTCACTTTTCAGGAGGTACCTTCCCTCGAAGCAAGGCCCCACACCCTTATCTCTCTGCTCTAACAACAGGCTTGACCGGGGAAGAGTAGTCGGAGAAGACAAAGACGCAACAGAAGGAAAAGCATCGCCATTGAGATATTTTTTTTTATCTTCTTAATTTATCTTTTCATTTTATTTTTTTAAGATAAAAACTTTTTTTTTCATCCGGTAAGCAACCTGTTATTACAGGTAATTTTCCTTCCTCACCGGTGAGGAAGTTAATTAACCACTTCATATTAGACGCGACCCAAAGGTGGTAATAAATTTTGAAGAAGCGTCCAAATGTCATAACAGCAAACAGTGCTCACTCGAGTTTCGGTGCGGCAAGCCTTGTCCACCATGTGTTCAGTAAAATTTCCAAATCAAGCATGCCTCCACTTTTTCTCTGTCATGCAATCATGCAGCACCAGACAAAGGTCACAAGACAAAGCAAAGCCAAAACATCCCGTCATCACATACCTCTCAACATTTCAAACCCTCCACCACGTGGACCCTACGTACTTGCTGTGGCATTTCATGCAAATGCCATCACTATATCGTGGCACATGGTAGGACATAGGGACCCTTCCCCACCACGAGAAAAAAAAAAACTAACTAAAATGACTAAAAGTGTCTCAAAATAGGACCCCGCCTTTTCCACAAGTAACTGCATGCGCCACTCAACACCGCAACCACAATGCATCAAAACAACTCTTTTTCTTCTTCTTACTACTTGTTTTTCTTCTTCACCATTCTCAATTCTTTTCTTCTTCTTCTTCTTCTAACATGGGACCCTCTTCCAAGCACACTCCTCGTTCCCCCACGTACTTAATTCCCTGCGTTATAGCTCTTGCTCTATTCTCCCTCACCGGACTCCTCCTCTACAAGGTCCTCCTTTCCCCCACCCCATCATTTTTTTATCCCTGCCCACTTCCCATTTTCCTTTCCTTATTCATTTTGCATCATTTTTTCGCGCTTTCAGTAACTTTTCCTTCACTGGGTAATTTCGTAGAACAGGTGGACGACGTTGCTTCTCGCACCGGAACGGTGGTGGGTCACAACCTAGAACCGACGCCGTGGCACGTCTTCCCCCACAAGCCCTTCGATGAAGAGTCCCGCCAGCAGCGCACGTACAAAATCCTGCAATGCTCCTACTTGACGTGCCGCTACGCCGCCGGAGCCGTGGGAGGCTCACGGCGGAGCTTCGCCGGCGGCCGGGAGGAGTGCCCGGAGTTTTTCCGGGCGATCCACAGAGACCTGGCTCCGTGGTTGGAGAGCCGGATTTCGAAGGCGCACGTGGCGGCGGCACAGCGGTACGCGGCGTTCAGAGTGGTGATCGTTGAAGGGAAGGTGTTTGTGGATTGGTACTATGCGTGTGTGCAGAGTAGGGCGATGTTTACTCTGTGGGGGTTGTTGCAGCTTATGAGGAGGTACCCTGGGAAGGTGCCTGATGTGGATATGATGTTTGATTGCATGGATAAGCCTTCTGTTAATAGGACTGAACACCAAGCAATGCCTTTGCCTCTCTTTCGGTATTGCACCACTAAGGAACACTTTGACATCCCTTTTCCGGATTGGTCTTTCTGGGGTTGGTAAGTTTTTTTATTGGGATTGTGCCAAAATGTCACCTTTTTTCTTGTTGTTTTTTGTGTCTTTCAATTCAATGCCTTTGATTTTGAATCCACTTGTTTATTGTGCAATGGGTATTTAAAAGGATATTTTTTTTCACCTTTAAGTTGACTAGCCGACATGGTTCTTGGTTGACAGTTGACACATAGGCTTATATCTCTGTTACTGGTAGTCTTGTCTCCTAGCATGTAATTAGAGGTTCGAAAAATGTTAATTTTTTAAATAGATTTTATCTTATTAGATTTTTCTCTAACCGAGGAGGAAAAAAAAAAGTTCACCTTTAAGTTGAATGTACACACTTTTTGGTTCCTTAAAATTTAAAGACATGTGCATTGTTATTTTTGTGTTTTGAAGACAAACTCTGAAAAGGAATGTCTTTTCAAGAAATTGGGACGGGACTTACTAAGACCAATGTTAATAAACTATGTTCGTCCTGTTTTTTTATTATATGACGAGTGTTATAGAATTCACACTTAATTTAAATGCATATCGTGATTTGAATTTTTTAAGATTTATGAGTTGATGTATCTTATTTATGTATTGTAAAGATAGAAAATTTGTTTTTTCTTATGCCAGAAAGTTGTGAGAGGAGACCTTCTGTTAAAAAAGACAATCTCTTTTCTTTTGCCAAATTTTTTAGATCACTCTTGAAATGCAACAAGATCACTTTGGAAGAAAATAAAAATAAAAAGGCTTGGTTCTTCTTGAGTGAGAGAAAAAGTGAGAAAGTGAAGATAATCTCTAAAAGAAAATGGCTGTTCGCGAACTTACCATAGGACTAATGTAAATTAATTATGTTGATGTTTTATAGTCTAGTGAGAAGTATATGTTAGACACTTGGTAATTCTGATTAGTTTGTTTTGACTTGAATGTGAATCTGTTGAACATATGTTGCTCAGGTCAGAAATAAACATACGACCCTGGCAGGAAGAGTTCCCAGATATCAAACAAGGTTCTCGAAATGTTAGTTGGAAAAATAAGTTTCCATGGGCATACTGGAAAGGAAACCCAGATGTTGCATCTCCTATTCGTACTGAATTAATAAATTGTAATGATTCTAGGAAGTGGGGAGCAGAGATTATGCGTCAGGTTAGATTAAACTGTTTTGCATAATTTGGAGCTTAATTGTGTTTCGTAATTTCAATATGCTTTGCTTACCAAATTAATTGTCTGATGTGTATGTTGATATACATTGCAGGATTGGGGGGAAGCAGCTAGAAGTGGTTTTAAGCAGTCAAAACTTTCAAATCAGTGTAATCATCGGTGAGTATTAGATGGGTCACAACTCACAATGCACACTAAATATAAATGGATTCTTTTGAACATGAATAATGCACATTATAGGAGAACTTGCTGATGCTTCTTCATTTTAACAGTGCTTAAACATATATAGAAGAGTAAATTAAAAAGTTACACAAAGTTGGGTGTCATTAAGTTATATTTGTGTCTCATTTTGAAAATTCACATTTATCGTAGGATTTTATCTTATCATGCTGCTGATTATTGCCCTTTCCATCATCCCCTTAAATGTCTTCTTCCTGCAGGTATAAGATCTATGCTGAAGGGTATGCATGGTCTGTGAGTTTGAAATATATTCTCTCATGTGGTTCTGTTGCATTAATTATATCACCCCAGTATGAAGATTTTTTCAGCCGTGGCCTTATTCCAAACCATAATTTTTGGCTTGTTGATTCTCTAAATCTATGTCCATCTATAAAGTATGCTGTAGAATGGGGGAACCAACACCCAGTAGAGGTATTTCTTTACTCATTGTTTAATATTTCTGTCATTATACCTTCTCTCCGACTCTCAAGTATTATTTTTCCGTCCCATATATTGGTGTTCATAAAGAAACTAGAATTAAAAATCTAAAATTTTGTTTAAGTCCAACAGATTCTTTAAGCAGACATTAGCACATGGAGGTTGAGGTGAAAAAAAAGGCCCACATGTTTAGGATTATATGTTGAAATACATCATGATTGTCCATTTTGTGTGGTTGAATTTTCAAATCCAAATGGTAGGAAATCGGAATGAATGTTCAATTTAACTGCTCAAAATGAAATGCAATAGTGATTTTTTTCTGAAAAATTCAAGAAAGACCATTATTATTAGGAATGAGGGTTGTTTCATGTCAGTAAAGAACATGACATATCATGTTACGAGAAACACAAAATTAAATTAATGGACCCTACTCAAATAATTAGAGGTCCTACTATAATTATTTGGTGTCTTTTTCTCTCATAACGTGACATTGTCATGTTTCTTACCAACATGAAAGGATTCAAATCCTGTCAATCTTATTTAGTTTTGTTACTGCAATTAGCCGCGAGTTCCGGGTACCTTAATTATTGAACTTCTTGTCCAATGTGTGTGAGAGAGAGAAAATGTACCCCAATGAATTTGATTATTTACATAGTTGCATTTATATTGTTACAGGCAGAAGCTATAGGGAAAAGAGGGCAGGATTTTATGGGAAGCTTGAATATGGATCGAATTT
This sequence comes from Glycine max, assembly GCF_000004515.6. Taxonomy (NCBI): domain Eukaryota; kingdom Viridiplantae; phylum Streptophyta; class Magnoliopsida; order Fabales; family Fabaceae; genus Glycine; species Glycine max. Next base: position 5,694,764 of record NC_038254.2, on the reverse strand, counting down.
ATGAGTACATGTTCCACCTTATTTCTGAATACTCAAAACTTCAAGACTTCAAGCCTACTCCACCAACAACTGCCCTGGAAGTTTGTGTAGAATCTGTGCTTTGCTTTGCTGATGAGAAGCAGAGGATGTTCCTCAATAAATCAACTGCATTCCCTTCACATAAACCTCCCTGCAATCTCAAACCTGCCTAGTTATATCACCTCTAGTTTACACCACAAATATACCAAAGGATTTTACACATCCAAGAACATGAAATCTCAGTGAACATTTACACGTTATTAAATATTGTAAAAATATAGTGCCTTTTAGGTTATCATTTACAAGATTTAGCTTTAGTAATTGGTCATCATCATTTAACAGCGAGCAAGAGCAACACCACAGGAACTTTCATTTTCATTCTTTTCTCAGTCTTTCCCCTCTTTTTTTTTTTTATTTTGCATAAATTTCTTAATCACAACAAAACTAAGATAAAACAATCTGAGCCAATATACAATGTTGTAACTTGAGTAAAATTATAGCTGGGATTTATTTTCAGTGAATGTTTGGAGGGTTCACAGTACTACTATCATAACCAATATGGAGCGGTATGGTTGATAGATAATTTTGTCCTTAAACATGAGGTAATAGATTTGATATTCAGCTAATGCTTATGGAAAAATATTTGTTTGGAAAAGTCGATCCGTTAAATGAATTTCGGTATCTTAAAGGATTAATCTTTGACTTTTGATTGAGAGATACTTTGGTTTAAACAAAAAAAGAAAAAAAAATCATAATAATAATGTCCGCAGCAAACACATCCAAAACAATACAAACTTGATGGTCGAATAGTCATAGACTATTACACTTTGAACTACAGAGACAGTAAAACTATAATTTATTTTCTTGAGGTATTCCAGCAAGGTATGACCATGTGGGGGAAATGCATTACTGACTAATTTGTTGATAATATTTCATATCACATGTAACGTGTAATAATAGTAGTCAAGGGCTTGCAATGGAGAGTACGTTATGATTCACACACCTAAGTGATTTTCAATAGTACTATACTGTCAAAATAGCGGCTTTTCATACGCTATAACAGCAGCACTACTATGATAGGCTCGAAAGACTTAATTTTTTTTTTAAGAGTTGAAAGACTTTTAATTATATTCATTAAACATTCACACGGAAGTTACCTCTATTTTGATATTCTTTAACACATCATAAGTTTTATTTTTTTCATTCCATGTTTTGTTCCTTTTTGTTTACTTAAAACTTTCCGTGTTGTTAATTGTTAATGACATTTTTGGGACGCAGTATAAAAAAATTTGCAGAAACTTTTGGACTGACGGTAATGCGCCACTATTCAAGATTGATAAGTAAATTTTGAATGAGATTGTATCGTGCTGAAATGCTTGAGGGTGGAATGTGGTTTGTTGTTTAAAAAGCAACTTGCTTATCTATTCCAGAAACTTGCTTTTCAGTATCAGGGGGAACATAGTGTGCATTGCATGTATGTTGAAGTTTGTGCCAGACATAATATTCTTTAAGTTGGTCATCTAGTAGTGAAGTTCCTTCTATAATTTTCTTGGAAGCCACTCAAATGCAATCAGTATCAGGGGAGAAAGATTGTGAGTTAAAATTCCTCCCACTAACAAAAAAAACTAACAAATTAATATCTAATATTAGCCTTATCGGAGGTATATATATGCCGTTATAAGCATGGTTTAAACATCCAAAATAATGGAAAGTTATATAAATATCATATATTAAGTTGTAACAGCAATCTCCTAATTTCACAGTAATGTATCAAAGAAAGAAAGGAAGAAGCAAAAAATAGACGTTTCGGCCATTCAATAGATAATAGAATCATAGTGGGGGATTTAGGACACCAAGCAAGGAGAACTAATGCCACAACAATTTTGAGTCCACTAGCTACGTTTGCTATTTATCTATCTCAATCAACCATTATCTTAGATAATGTGACTTTAAGGGTAAAAGAGAAATTTTTAAATTAAAATAAAATGTAAAAGGTATGGATCTCATATTAAAAAAATATAAAAATTTTCTCTTATTTTTGTCCTTCCACCCTAAATCAAATATAATAAGTATCAGTATCAAGAGAAGGCAACAACATCGTGATGGCTTTAGAAGCTTTAAGAAAATCTTACACAAAAAATGTAGGATATTCTTAATTTCCATAGGCAGGATGAAGCATAGTAATCAACAAAGCAAAGTCTTCATTTAAATCTCTGTAATATCTCAAACAAGATTACTTCTAAATAAGAATACATAAAGCGAATGAATAAAAAAATTCTTTTAAAAGATATTTTTATAAAAAAAAACCAGTAATCATTTTTTAATATTAATTTCAACGCTATTACTTACCTTAAAGAAGGAGCTCAAATTGTCACAATTTAAAATCAACCCTAAGAAATGCCTGAGAAACAAATCCATTTACAATCATCTAGGACAGATCACCATCTCTTGCGTGTAAGCATGAAGGCCGCTGGTTCCGTTGAAAATGGGCTTAAATCAATGTGCCCCAACGTGGTTTTGATCTCAAATTTGGCAGGATTTGACTTACCTTGACACTAATTAATTCTGCATGCCCCATACCCCCAAGGCCAGCAATTAAATTAAGCAAAAATTGATGAGGCAAGCATTCGTTAAATGAAATTTATTCAAAATTGTTACCCAATCTGAATGGCTAATACTTTTGGGCGGTTTAAGAAGAAAAAAATAAGCTTGCCTTACTCAATAAGGCCAACAAGTGAATTGACACCAACGGGTATGTTCATTCTTAAAAAAAAAAAAAAAAAACACCTACAGGTATGTTTGGATTTTATGTGAAAGGATCCAAACGTATCTTTGAATAAAATTAATTTGGAATCAGGTTTGGTTACTTCCCAAATGTATGTTTAAGAGCAAGGATATGTTTAAATTTCTCATGAGAGAATTCAAAAGTACGTCCGAGTAAAGTCAATTTGAGATCATGTTTGATTACCTCTCAAAAGTATGCTTGAGAATAAAATTTTACTTTAAAATTCAGTTTCAAAGAAGCAAGAATTGAAATATTGCAAACTCACTTTGTAAATTTTAATCCGAACATGAACTAAATTTTTGCCTGCAAACTTAATTTTGGAGAAGCAAAACTTGGAATACTTTTACAAACTTATTTTATAAACTTGAGTTTGCAAACTTTAATCCAAAAACATGTTGACCTCATTATTTCTTACAGAACACTCAGGACTATTCAGTCATCTTCGCATTATAGCAAAATCATGTAATCAATTGCTAACTATTAAACAAAATTTCATATTGTGGCTGTGCTATTTCATTGTAGTTTTTGATATAGCAGGAAATTACAAATAAATGCAATGATCAATAGTCATGAAATCTAAAAAACCTTGGGAGGTAGTAAAAAACTTGTTGAGGATCAAAATGGACCATCGATCCTTTTGCTTTTATTTTCTCTTCTCAATATCTCAGATGAGAAATTCTTATGTTTTCACCTAAAGTCCATACATGTACAACCCAAAGAATAATCTTAGAAAAGAAGAAGAAATTGAAGTGAAGAAAAAAAAAATAAAAGAATTTCATGAATGAATTTGAGGATGAGATTTTTTTATTCAAGAGGGGCAGAGAATGAAGCTATGGAGAGGCTAGTAGGGGTTCCCTCAATGAAAGCCAATGCCCTCTCCAAGTTAGCAACTATGCCAGTCATTTCAGGCCTCTCTTTTCCCTCCAAGTTCACACAATGCATAGCAGTGTAAGCCATGATCTCAAGGGACTCAACCTCATTCACTTCAGGTTGACCAACTCTATAATCCAACACACTCCAAAGCTCTCCTGATGCTATCTTTGGCCCTGTGTATTCCACCACCCCCATAGGGCCTGACCCATCTTCAGGTTTGAACACTGCTCTTTTTCCTGTGAGAAGCTCCAACATTACCACTCCTAAACCATACACATCACTCTTTGTGGTCAGCACATTCAACACATAGTACTCAGGGTCTATGTATCCAACAGTGCCAACTGCTTTGGAGGACATCAATTCTTGCTCAGTCTCTGGCCAAATTTTTGATAATCCAAAGTCAGAAACTCTAGCATTCCAGTTTGAATCCAAGAGTATATTGGAGGACTTGATGTCCCTGTGGATAATGGGTGGCACCGCATAGTTGTGAATGTACTCAATTCCCCTAGCAGCATCCAATGCAATCTTGATCCTCATCTTCCAAGAATTCAAAATGTTGCTACTTCTGTCAACATTGTTCTTGTCATGCAAATGGTCATAAAGTGAACCATTACTCATGTACTCATAGACCAAGAGCCTCTCATCATTCTCCTCACAGAACCCAATTAGCCTCACCAAGTGCTTGTGGTGAAGCCGTGACAGCATGGCCAATTCAGAATCAAAAGCAATCTCTTTTTCCTGAAATTTCTTCTTCATGGCACTGGTATCTCCTCTTTTAATTGCTACTTCACGACCATCTCTTAGCATGCCTTTGTAAACACAGCCAAAGCTACCAGCACCTATTTTGTTAAACAGCGAGTAGTTGTCAGTGGCCATTGCAAGTTCAGACAATGAGAAACTCTCGGTTCTGTCGACATGCTTCGATGATGAACCACTCCTATGCCTCCCAAATCTTCTTGATGCCTGACTTTTGCTAGAAAAAGTTCTGAATGTTGTCCCATTAGAACCAACATTAGGCATGGGGATTATATCCACATATGCATCACTCTCTGAGCTTGTAGGTTTCACAGAATTATTACCTCCTACTTCTTTTCTACTCAACAAAAACCTCCTTGCACAAATCCAAATGAAATAAAGAATAGTGCATAACCCCACAAAAACACCAACTGATCCAACAATAAAAAAAATCAAAAACTCCCTCAAGCTTCTTCCTCCACGTGAAGAATGTTCTTGTTTTGGAACAACTTGTGTTGTTGATGGTGGAAGCAATGGAACTGCTAGTGGAACCTCAGTTTGACAAGAGTAACAAATACTCCCAGAGCCATGACAAAGAGCACCAGAATCAGGATATGTACCACAAGAGCCGCTACAAGCACCCTCAACACATGGACCTGGAAGAATCACACCCAATGGAAGCTCACTAGGCACATGAAAAAACCTGCCTTTACCCCAACACACCACTGACAAATTCCTAGTTGTCAACCCACACACATAATCCAAACCAGCAACAAGTGACTCAAAAGAAACACCTTTCACCACATCGCTTTCAAAACCACCACCCCAACACACAACAACACCATTCCTAGTCCTAATTCCACACGTGAAATCTTCTCCCAAAGCAAGACCTGAAAACTCCAAAGAAGAACTCAAAACACCATCATTATTTCCTAGTTGACCAGAAGCATTGTTCCCTCTACAAACCAAAGCCCCATGAAGAGTCAAACCACACACATGAGACACCCCAGCAACCAAACTTGACATAGTGAAATTCTCAAACTTTCTTTGAATCTCATCGCTAATACTTTTTGTATTTGCACCCTCATCACCATCACCCCAACACACGACTCTTCCACTCTCTTTTATCACCCCACATGAAAAACCACAACCACATGTGATGCTATTGCTACGAAACCTTAACCCCTCCGAAGGGGAACTGAACTGGACCCCACCGCTTCCTCTCCAGCACCGCACAACACCGGATTGCACCTCTCTGGCGCACACCTGAGAGTCGCCAACTGCCACGTCAGCCAACTGCACCACGTCGCTGTGGAAGAGTCTCTTGGAGCGGAAGTAGGCGTTTGGGGCGGCGGTGTCCCAGCAGTGGAGGCTGCGGCCGCCGGAGCGGAGGCCGCAGAAGAAGCTCCGGCCGCCGGAGATGGCGTCGAAGGAAACGTTGGGGAGGGTGAGGGGGACGACGCGCCTGCCGCTGCGGGAACACTGGATGCGGTGCTGGGGCTCCCCGGCGACGATGCCGCACACGGTGGCGGTGCCGTAGGTGACGGCAGTGGTGGCGGCGGAGCCCAGGCCGTGGACGGCGGTTATGGTGAGAATGACAAAGAGGGAGAGAGAGAGAGTGAAGGGTGGTGTCATTGGGAAGGTGAAGGCTTCTTCTTCTTCATTGAGAGGGAAAATTTGTTACGAGTTTGAAGAAGAAGAAGAAAGTACCACTTGCGAGAGAAAAGAACCCAAGAGAGAAAGTCTCGTTAAGAAAATAAATGCAAATGGGAAATCATAATATTTTATAATTTTGTTTAAAAAGTAATTAATATTACAATTTAAGATCTTTTCTTTCTATCTTTTATGATTAAGTGGGGGCATTAGAATGAGATTTTAAAAGATTATTTTAACCTAAAACTCTTATACATTTTAAAAGATTATATAAAATGTTGTACTTAAAATTTTAATGAATTATTAATCACATTCATTGTTTAGGTAGAAAGTAATTAGATAAAAAATAAGTGATGGGTCAATAATTTAAAAGGTAATTTTGTAAAATAATTAAATTTTTAACAAATTTAATAAAATTAATAAAATTTTATTAACTATTATCAGATATTATGATTATGTGATAATTTTTAATATTATTATGAACTCCATTTAAAAAATACAAAATAAAAGTTATAAATAAAAGTGTAGTATTTAATGTCATTAATGTACATACTTTTTATTAAAAAAATATTTGTTTTTTTTATCTATGAAAATGTAATGGGTTTATTTTCAATTATCTCCGTTCAACATAATATTAGTACAATGTAGTATTTGATCCTGAATTATTTCCTTAAGAAGTAAGTCATTATCATGTAATAAGTTTGTTTACAATTGGTATATATTTTTAGTTTTCATAAATAGATGATTTTACTTTTAATTACTGAAAAATAAATCATCTTATGTTAGTCTATGATTTTAGATTTTTATCATTAAATTGTTGTTCAAATTTTAGACTTTAATTATTTTTAACGTTTTATATTAAAATTTCCTATTTTGTCTTATTATTAATTAGTTTCTTATTTTTATTAAAATTAGTTTCAATTTTTTATTACATCCCTTATCTCTCTTATTTAAGAAAAGAATTAATAGTATTAATATCTTACTGTAATATTTTAAAATGGCATACATTCAAACAAAATTTTCTTTCAATGAATATAGTAGTTATAATTATTTGCACACATTCCTTTAAGCTATATTTTTCATTAAATTTAATTATGATTACTTTTTAAAATAATTGCGTACATTTTTTTAATAATTTTGAGTTTTTTTTCAAGTTTTTAAATTTACCTAAATTAACAAAATACTCCACAATGCACGGGATATTCATTCAGTAGTTATGAATTTTCTAGGTGTTTATGGCTATGATTGACTGCGTTACAGTTGTGGACCGTGTGGTCCCTCAAAATGGAAAATTCATTGCTATCGTAATGGTAATTAATGGTAGAGTTACTCGCAATGGTCCTTTTGAAAATGGAAACCCCAAATTAAGAAATTGGATTATTTCATTGGAATTGCAAAGTTAATTGGGAAACAAGACTACACTTGAAATTAGTAGTAATTTCAAAGATGGCATGCTCCATGCCTTGACAGAAGTTAATTACCTTAAATGAGTTAAGTGAATATACTCCCTCCCTGGATCTCATATATTATTATTATGTTTATCTTAAAATAATTATTAGGTTTGTCTAAAAATAAGTGTCACATTTAAAAAATTATTCCTGTAAGTTGTATTCAATTTTTCAATGTGATATTCATTATTCTTTTTTATCAATACTTCTAACAACATCTTAATTTAATATGTCGATATTAACAATTCAATTTATGTCACATCAATCTTAAATAATTTAATTAATTTTTTATCTGTTAAGTATTTTTATTAACAAGTTTTTTAATTTATAAACATTCTATTTCTCTTTCTTATATTTAATATAAAATTAAGCGATTGATGAACAATAATTATTTATATAAACAACTCTCATATTATATTTTAAGTAACTCAAAAATCACATGTAACACATTAAAATAATATTTTTTTGTTAAACAATCCATTAAACAATTCTCATTTTAGATATTTTAATAAATACTACTTTAATTTTTAATTTAATGTTAATATTATTCATTTTTATTTATTTAATAAGATTAATTTTGTATAATTATCACCTTCTTTCATCTATTTATTATTAGTTTTTCTTTGTCATTTGTAAAACAAATGACACTTATTTTAGGATGAGAAGACTATCATTTTAGTTTTTTAATACTACATTAATTATTATTTTTTACTTATATTCTTTATAATATTAATGATGGATAACAAATTTTATAAATAAATTACTAATAATATAAAATTAATTAATTATATAAAATCATTACTCTCTTTTTATTTATTTATTGTTTTTTTAGTCTTGTGCAGTAATAAAATCATTTTATAATAGAGGGAGTAGATAATTTTATGATGTGTGTAAAATAGATGTTTGATTTTTATTGGCGTGGTACAATAAAGACTTTTCTAATAAGGTGGATACGAATATACTTCCACTATTTATTATTTTTACCAATACTCATTAATATTTTAAATATTAGTATTTATTATTATCTTATTCTCCCATTAATTAAAATAAAAATTAATTATGTCTTAGAATATAATTAATATGAATTCAAATTTTTTGTTACAATTCTTTTACATCACAAATATCCTTATAGAAGACTATTTTATTTGAATTTGAATTAAAAACAACTACGATAAAGTGGAATCAATTCTCCTAGTTGGAATTTTTTTCCATACACAATTTAAATTTAAGACTTTAAGAAAAAGTAAACATGTATAAAAAAAATTGGAGGAAACTATTAAGCATATATCATTAAAACTAATTGTTCGTTGTTTTTTTTTTCTTTGCAAATTTTCAGTACATACGCCAATTATAGAAATACTGTCACGTGATTAAATTTCATTTATTGATATAATTTTGGAATTTTTTATAGTTAAGAATAATAAATATCTAACCATTTGGTATTGTATCTATCTAATATGGGAGGCTGCTTTTATAATTATTTTTGAACCAAAACTAAAGATTCTTTGGGCTCCATAGTTTGTTCCTTCAATTCTCTATTTCTTTTCATCGTAAGGTTTGGGGAAAGAAAGATAAAAGAAAAAATCACTAAAATAACTTGATCGTTTAATGACTTGGATTTGAATTGAGAATAATCCTTCATTTAGTAGTCACAGTACTAACTAGGGTGATCAACAATTAGGTTGGAAGGACTTTTAATAAAAATTAAAAATGAACTGATTGATTTTAATCAATCCGATTTAGGTTGAGAAAATTTTCTTTCAACAATATTAAGTTGGCTAAGTTATATCTGATCAATAATGCTGTCCTTTTAAATTCAAAAACTTTAAAGAATAACTAAAGTAACATTATTAATTGTATATTAAACTATTTTAAAAAATCAATATTCAAAATGATAATTGAATTAGTTCACATTAAATATAAGTTGGTTTGATTACCCAAATCAATCTACAGTATATTTTTTAAAAAAATTATCAAATTAATCAGTTCATCGAGTCAAACTTAATCCATCGTCACCTTTTATTGCAGGTACATCTTGTGACACCATAGTGTACACTGTACACACTACTGATGCCATCTTTCTTTAGCTATTGGAACATTCTATGCCATTTGAAATTTGACAATTATATATATTTTAAATATTATTTGTTTTAAGAAATAGTACTATATAAGGTGTAACATCATAGAAATACCTGCTCTTCTTAAAACAATATTTGGAAGATGAAACCAATCATATAACGTTGACATAAATCACATTTGAGTTAGTTGTTTCGGTGACATGTGAACCTCTTCATATATTTAATTTGAAAGTTTAGAATCTCTTGACTTTATGCATATACTATATTTGTAATTTGGTTTGGCAGGTTAAAGAATTAACTGTGCTTTACCTAGCCTCTGAAAGAAAACAGCGCATAATTAAAATTGAGTTGTCATCAAACTTGTTGAAATATAAATTAATTAATTTCTTGCACCTTCCTTCATTCAATTAACAAATGATTCGTTTTGTAGCACTTTTGTTTAATAGTGTACTATAAAACAAACAAATATATATGTAGGGATCCGGAGAGGGAAAAGGAAAACAATAGAAAAATAAAGGTTGATGATTAGGGCTTTGTCTCCACATACACTTGAGTCGGGATCCAAGTTGTATCTGAGCTAGTTAGGTGAAGTACAGTTTGGTTTGTTTAATTTAGATTGGTATGTAGCATTAATTATTTCGAGTTAAATTATCAAGTTGACTATATATATATATATATATATATATATATATATATATATATATATATATATATATATATATATATATATATATATATATATATAATCTCTTTCTGATTGAAAAAGATTAACAATAGTATCAAAGTGAGAGGTCACACCCTATACCTATAGCTATTTACATATGTTAAACTAACCTTTCTCTAGTTGGCTTTGTTATGTTCTCAAGTAAACTACTTCACATAGCTTTCTGTTTTAAATTATACGAATGTTCATTCGGTTTATATAATAGGGGCTGCAACTGTGTTCAAATGGCCCTAACAGGTTTTAAAACCAGATTAGCATTTAAATTAACTTTGGTCAAAGGATATCATTTATGGTCTAAATACTATTAAGAGTTTCATATTGATATGTGATTCTAATTTACATTATCAATCAATCAAAAATTATATATTAAATATGATTTTTAAATTAATTATTATAAAAATTGACTATTTTACCACATATAATAATTCATAAGATAATCATATAAAAAACTTTTGTACTATTAATATATATTCTCATTAAATTTTAGTAACTGTTCTATCCTTCTAAACTGTGGAGCTATAGAAATCGGAAGGCGAAAGCAGGGTTGCTAATATAGTTCAATTTTAAGGTGCAGAAGCCATATATATCACTTTAGAAGATCCAGCATTTCAAAGGAGAATGTTATATCTTTTCTTCCCTGATGTTATCCATAGAGTTTTTCTTCCTGAATTCTTGTTCTTCTAGAAAAGATGAATTTTCTTTGGTGTTTTGAAATTTTTCATTTCATGTTAGTCTTATATATATTTTTATATATATAAATCAAGGTCTACAACCTCCCTTTAGCGCAAGTAATTTCAACTAGGTTGACACTCCCAAGACACTAAAGATGCACAACTGCAAATCAAGAAATATTATTAGAAGATGAAGAAAAGATAAATACTAAAGACCATGGGAAGCATATATAAACCAAATCCATCATCAGGAAAACTATATGGATCTATAGTTTGGTAGGTCTATTCTATTCCTGTTTAATTCTGGTGCAATGAAAAGAGGAGCATAATTCCACCAACAAAAAGTAAAGGAGAGAGCAATGGAGGTAATTAAGTTTTCCAACACAAAAATTGCACTCTCTAAAGATATAACCAACAACAAAATTCATGTTTTTTTGTTATGTCTATACAGTTATATCATCTATTTTAAGAGACTAAAGAACCAAAAAATGATTTTTAAAGGCCTGAATCACCAAGAGTGAATTACACTCAAGCCATCATAAGTCTTGTATTTTTAAAAGGCCTATACTATACATCAGTTAGTCTTATATTAAATTTATAACTGTATTGTGTCTAATTATTTTTAAAATTTATTGTATCTTAATATCGTATCATATTCGTGTCCAGTGTGTTAGATCTATGCTTCCCAGTGTTATCCTTACAATTTTTCTTCCGTACTTGTTCCTCTCCACAAGCACCATCTCTAGCTTTAGACTACGTATATTTCTATGAGACAAAATAATGGGTGGAATCTAATAATGGTCATAAATCTTCTTAAGGAAGAAAGGAGAATATAAAATAAATTTTCGTTGATACATCCCTTTTACCAGCTAAGGAGATTGACAAACGTCCTTTAATAAAGAAAAGCTTGGAAGGTGATGCAAGTATATGCAACAGTTGGAGCTTGAATTTATTGTACAACAATTAGATGTAGAAACATAAATGATTCGCCTAAAAAATAATATGATGCATGATGTTGAAGCTGAAGAGGATGCAAGCCACCATTGAGTAATATATATATATATATATATATATATATATATATATATATATATATATATATATATATATATATATCACATACCAATCCTTCGGTGTCTAATTTATTCATGTCAATTATAAATGCAAAAACGACCCAATTTGATAATTTATCAAGAGCATAGGGGTACGCCATCTCACCATTAAAGTTGCAATAGACGAAGATCTAATTACTCAACAGGCACCATTTGAAAATGTTACATATATACTTGCATCTAATCCTCTTACGTTCATTTTGTGTTGGATTTGTCTCGAAATTCGTATGACAGCAATTTGGATAGAGAACCAAACATGTACTTGGATTGTTCATTTAAAAGTTTATTTTAATTAGCCATTTAATTAGCTTATCAAGGAACCCTATAATTAAATGCCTAAACGACCCAATATGATAATTTATCAAGAGCATAGGGGTATGCCATTTCAGTTTCATCATTAAAGTTGCAATAGACGAAGAATAACCTTATAAGATTCTACTTCAAAAGAAAGAAAGAAAGAAACATGGAAAAAGCGTTGGGCGGCTAACACTAACAGAGTAGCTATATGGAAAATGTTTGAGTCAAATAGGCCAAATTGTTCTTGTCTACTCTCAGGTGCCAAGTGTTTATTCTCTTCTTGTTCTATGTGAATTTTACCTTGGAGTATCAAACAGATTTATGTTGCTCAAAATATTGTTAGTGTGTATCTATATCCAATATCGTTGGCTCTCAACCGTGTGTAGCATTAAATAATTTTCTTGTTTGACCCTATGTTAATTTGCTTCTTAATAAATGAATTTCATTAGCTAAAGAAAAAAAAAAAAAAAAAACTCGACGTGATCACAACCAATTAACTACGCATTCTGAATTGACTTTTTTTGCTTATTGGGACTGAGTATAAGGAGGCTTGCTTCTCATTTGGAAATTCTAAAAGAGGGAGCAGCTAATTAACGAAAGACAAAATGAACTTGCTTCTAATTTAATCACAACCAAACAACCCCTTAGAAATTTACAGATTAGAAGTTTAGCATTTTTAAAAACTCATTAACAAGTAAGAAATTGCATTTCAAAAACAATTAAGGAGTAAGAAATCACGTTTAGAATGCAAAGATTATACATATTAGCTTATCAATAAATATAAAAAATTGTGTTTGAAACGTGGAATCAAACACAAGATTCGTTCAAAGATGTTGTGTTGTATCATTTCTGCTTGTTTCTATAGATTGTAATGACTAATGACATAAAGGTAAACAAGCCCAAGTTTTAGGGGGCAAATGTCAGGAGTGTATTGTGTATGCAAGGTTATTCTCCTATTCAAATAATAAAGACAATTGTTTTCATTTGGACAAAAGTGTAAATGAACGTCATAAGTTGTCTCCCTTAATTACTCATTTATCCTTTTTTAATATTACCATTAATTAAAAAAATTATATTCAAATAATTATAAAAAAATGAAAAATTACATTCAAAAATTGGAAAACCACAAATAATAAAAGTTAAAGAATAAAATATGTTCCTTATTCCTCAAAATATTTTGAATTATTAATTTTAATTTTATTAAAAAAATTAATAAATTTTTAATCCCTACATTTTAACAGAAAAATATATTCTTATGGATGTAAGAGCGCTCCCACATACATTTACCCATCCTTTTTTCTGCTCATATCAGTTTTCCTTTTTTATTTCTTTGCTAACGTTGGGTTATTGCTTCAAAAAACAACGTTGGGTAAATGAAGCCCAAATCGTTTAATTTACTTATTTGTTTGGTGAATATTGGGCTTATTGAGTCACTCTTCAAAACAAAAGCCTCCCACATCTTCAATATAGCAATCCACGTATTGATGCTATTTTTATTATGTAAATTTGATATACCCTTCATCTCTTCGATCCCAAATTTCAGTTCTTCTTTCTTCTACCCCCAAATTTCAATTAACCTGTTTATAACGAAGGAGTAAAGATTCTAAAATAACAAAAAAAATGTAATTATATGCTCACTCTGAAATATTTAATGCAGTTATAGAAATTTATGCAAAATGGTCAAGAAGAAGCTGTGAATGGGGCTTGGCTCCAACCAGTCTTCTCTAGGCCACCCCTTGTGGCCCAATTAATAAAAATGCTTTTACATGTATAATCATTTAAAAGAATGACCATTTTATTTAACATTATTAAATAATAATAACATAATATTAAGTTAAAAGAATATTTTTTAATTTTTACATTTTTTCTTTTTTTATCACAACTAATTTTTATTAAAGGGTATTTAGATCATTCTATAAATATATATTTTCTTTTCTCTTTCTTTGTACAACACATATATTAGTACAATAGAAACACATAAAAAATTTATAAATCAAAATACATTTATTGCTTGTCATAATCAGTTAGGTCATTTTGAACTTATTATGATAAAAAAATAATTAAAAATTTATGTGAATACTTATTAAAGAGTTAGAAGATTCTTCAATTAAATAATTTCTCATGTTCTGCTTGTTTCCAAGGAAAGTTAGTAATTTGACCATCACGCGTGAATAAAGAAGTGGAGGGATTGTCTTTCCTATAGTTTCGTATCATTTACATTTACAGAGTGTGATATTTTGTTAATATTTGTTATTTCTTTGTTTTCATTTATTCATACAATCAAAAAACTCAAAATATAATCATGAGTATGTGAATTAACTATGATATGATATTGTTTTAATTTAATCAATAATTTTAAGTTCAATTTTTAGATATGTCATTACATTTAATATTTTGAATGAAAAGTTTTATCACCTATAATATTCTTATCTAGGGATGGTTGAGGCTTAATTTGGTTCAATTATTTATCAAAAAGTCATCCCAACTAAATTTAAAATAAAATTCAAATCAAACAAAATTAATATTTTACCATTTGGTTCAGTTTGATTTTTTTATAGTTTTTACTAAAATATTATTTCATTAAAAATTATATACTTTTTTTCATCTTTTAAATTAAATTACATTAAAAAATTACTAATAATAGTTTATTAAACTTATTAATATGTTAAACTTTCTACAATAAAAGTCTATCAAATTTTCATTCATTTTAAACCAAACATGTCTTTAAAAAAATCATCTAAAAAAGAAAATGCCATACATTGTATAAGTTTCATATATATAATACTATAAAATACTATGAAACTTAAATTATATACACATAAAATGCATAACATTAAAATAATATAAATGTTGTGGCTTGATTTGGTTTGGTTGATTTCAAAAACAAAAATTGCAAATTGAACCAAACCGATCGATTTGAGAAAAAAAATCATCCAAACAAATTCAAAATGAATCGATTTGGTTCGATTTTCAGGTTTTTTTTCACTATTTTTTATTTTTATTTTAGATCGATTTAGATTTGAACACCCCTAATCTTACCTGATTTGAGCAAGATTGTCTAATGTAACAGAGAAATGTGGTCAAGACAAAAATTAAAAAATGATTTGTGAAAATTAGCATTAATTTATCAAAGAAATTAAAAAAAATCAAATGATCAAATTGAGGATGTGGAAACTTCAAAAGATTCCTTGGATATAATTAATTTTTCAGTTCTAGAAGAAATTTAAGTATTTCAAATTAAAATAGAGAGATCTCAATAATTATGTTGTGAATAGAATATGGTGATGGAAAATTTTACAAAGTAAATTTGAAAGTTACTACCCTAATCTATAAATTTTTTGAGATCCCTCCACTACTTTATTCCCTTCTTTTGTTTCTTTGTTTATTATACTCCATTTTTATACTTATTTTTATGATATCAGCACACGCCTTGAAGTACTTAATATTTTAAAGTGGAGAAACATGCAGGCACGTATTTGATTGAAAATGATAAATAATCAAATGAATAAATTATTGAACTTTGAAAAGCAATATTGTAATATTTTTCGAAATGATCCATTAAAGAAGGAAAGGAATTTGCATGTGCAAGGCAAACCTGGTGTTAAGTCTATCACTACAATACACACTATTTGCAGTGGGGGATGTCTATAGAAAACATTTGCAATATCAAATTAAGGCTCATCTAGTCATCATGCATTAATATAACTTGATTAAGTAGATAACTAAGTATATAGATTAGTCAATCTATAAATAGACCAATACCTTGGTAACTCAAGCGAGATTAAAAAGTGCTTTAACATAAAAGTGTATAGTCATAGCTTGGTCATTGACCACATATATATAGATAGATACGTGTCGATAAACAAATGGCTGACTTATTTTTCTTACATGTTATTATATCTGTTTTCTACTTGTTCTCACTTTCACATTAAGAAAGGAGACACACAACAAACAAAAAACCCTATCTTATCACCAAAATTTTCCATAGTGCTGTAATGGCATATAGACTAAAGACTAACTATCTGTTTATCCTTTAGTGGATGGACTTTAATTAGAAGCATAACAGTCTGTTTTGGTGATGATTAAGCTTTTTCTTTAAAAGTAAACTTTCTATAATAGTGAGGAAAAAAATCACTGGACAGATGATATGCAAGAGACAAGATGCACGACCAATTAGAATAAGCCTTGGATCTCTTGAAAGGCTTCAATCAGCACCAACTTTCTTAACATAAGATGTCAATTTATTTGTATACAATGATGCAATCAACCAAGTTTATTTATAATTTAATAAGAGGTTAAAAAACAGATAATATTCCGATATAGCTTTTTTTTAAGGATATCTATTCCAATATAGCTTAATACAATACAATAAAAATTAAAAGAGAGTAAAATCATTTACTTAATAAAGAACAGTATACACGAAAAAACTAAATAAATTTGTAATTTTTATAAATATAATTTTCTTTAGTATTTAGTCCCTTGTTTTATAAAATTATTCATTTTAATCACCACGTGAAAGGAATTTTATTAGGCTATAACGTGGCTAATGGTCATCATTGTCATTCGACATAAATCAGTTGACATGTGTTGCCACAAATTCTTGTTTACCCACAACCTTAATTTCCTCATGCTTAATTCATCCAATGAAATTCTCATTACCACTTATCTTGCACTCTTCCTTTGGCCTACTCTTCCGTATAACATGATCACCCTTTAACTTGTTCCTTTCCAACAAGAGTTTTCGATCATGCAACATCATCAACCATATTGTTTAGCCTCCCAATCCGGTAATTAAAAATTCTAATATGAGATCATTGTGTTTGTCAAATGAGGGCTAATCAATCTTTGTAGGAATGTTAATTTTTTTTGCCAAATCATCTTCAATTGCCTCACTACTCAATTCAATTTAAACTCATCTTGGTCACTTTGGAGGAAGGAGGATGAACGAGTAATACAACCCAAACAACTATAGCCTCGCTACACAACACTTGTTCCCTTGCTTTACAAGCCATAATCATGTTGGATGCTCCACTCATCACCACTTACCTGTATTTTCACTCCCAAATGGGTGGTCCTTGTCTTCTTTTACTTTCTTTCGAAAAGGGATAACTTTTTAACGGAAAGAAATGCTAGGGAGAAATGGAGAAGGAGGAAAATATATATATCAATTGAAAATGAAAGTTATGGGTACTTGAGGAAAAAGGAGAGGGTAATGGGTGAGATATTTTTTCAGTTGGTAATCTCTTTTTGACCGTTGGGATGGAGATTAGAGTTTCATTAATGATACGTGAACAGTCATTACTTCACACGCTTTAATATTTATTGTATATTTGGTTAGAGGTCTTCTCGCTAATTAATATCCTAAAAATATTGGTTAAAAAATTAAAAAAGAATATTTATTGTAAAAATCACATTAGAGTGCAAGTAAAATTATTGACAACGCAATTGTGTGTATTTCAATAAAAAAATATTTTAATTTCTTAACGAATGCTCTGATAACAATAATTAACATTTATTTTTTTTCATCCTTTTAGGTGTGAATTGACATTTGGATATTTATTCATTACTTTTCTTTGAGTTTTGGTTGACAACTGTGAGTGAGATGAGGAGATATTGAGGAGAAATTGTTATATAGTCTATCATTATCACAGTCTCCACCAATATTTACATGCTAGTAATTATTATGTAACTAAATTTTATTAACACATCCTCATAAATTAAAAATGTCAACTATATATATCATATAAAAAATATTCAGAACATAATCTCATAATAATCACAAATCATATAACAATTTATCAATATAAGTTACTTTTAAGTATAGTTGTGAAATTTGGTTCGACTCGATAAATCAGATTAGTTCAATTGAAATCCGGTGACTAAATCGATTTGATTTTACTATTGGATCGATCATATAATTAATTCGGGATGATTTGATCAAACCTGCGGTTAGATATTGAATTCCGATTGAATTCATCTGACTCGATCAGTTTTACAAAAATAAAATAAAATAAAATATATGGACCACCTTTACGATGTCGTTTTGATATCTCATTATTATCAATTATTATTTTATATTTTACAATATGGATGAACTTTTCTTAATCAAATAATATTAGTTATATATATTTTTATATATATATATATATATATAATTTTAAATTTTTAATATATATCGGGTCAGATATATATTTTAAAAATATGTAAATTATTTTAATATATATATATATAATGATATAAAATAAAATTAAAAAATATTTATATATTAATTTTTTAATTTATAAAATTTTATAATTCTAAAAATGTTAATAATTATTAACTAAATGATATATATAAAATAATATTTTTAAAAATAATTTAAAAAATAATATCTGATTTTTGAATGATCACAGTCAATTGTTACTTTTTTAAAAGAATAAAAAGATTAAATGTATTAAATTAAAAACAGGAGAACAAAAATAACAAATTTAAAATTATAAGAAATTTAAAATTACAATTTAACATTAATCTTTCTATCTCAGCTTTTGTTTCAGGCTTTTATCATTAAATTCTGACTTTCTCATAACTCCGAGGACCCCAACGAACGATCTTGAGTTTTTCAAGGCTACAAAACAAAAGTCTACACATTAAGGCATATGTATGAGAAAGGCATAGAAAGATGGCAAGCAGCACTGTCTCACGTTGGTTGTCTTCCGGTCTGCCCTATAAAAAGTAGTTGCAAGTTGCGGTTGGAAAACCAAACCTTTAACCATAAAAATGTTTGTTATTCGCATCTTTTACATGATTTTTAGTAACATATTCTATTTAATAAAATTTGTCATTCATTAAAAATATACTTAAAGAATATACTTTCCATTGCAATAAAATATATATATATATTTCCCATCTTAGAACATATCCTGCCGCAACTCATGTAACTGTAATATGTATTAACTCACTTTTAGGAGTGATGGATGCATTTGGTTTACAAACTTTTTACTTAAATGATTTTATTTTAAAATAAGTTATTGATGAGTCTACGTTTTACTCGGAAAGAGGTGAAACAATTATTTTAATTTATTGTTCTACAGTGGTCACTTATTTTTTGGCTAAAAAATTGAGAAAGACTTTCACATAAACCAATAGCTTACTTTTTTTTGTTCAAGATTGTAAAGTTGACTAATAACATTTTGTTAGATAGTTAAGACTAACTATTAACTAATGATACTTCATGAAACAACAAAAACACATGATGAGTATGGAATGCAAACAAATAGTAACCTTGAACGACTAGTTCAAGCAATGTGTGTCACATATATCTTGATCAGATGTAAAACAACAATATCAGTTTATTGGTTATGTAACAACAAATATGTGTTGTTGGTCATTATTCACTTGATGTGTCGAAACAACAATTTCGTTTTGTTTTATTGATCATCATGCATTGTCCCGCAAGAGTCCAACCTCGTTGTAGCTAGAGTCCACTCGAAACAACAAATTCATTCTGTTGCACCATGTCTTGTCTCGTCGCATCAAGAGTTCACTTGTCGTCTCTAGTCAATGCAAAAGACTTCGTGAAAATATCTTTGATCCAACAAATGTGAAATGTTGACTCTCCAAGTTAAAATAATATTTTTTACTCATTAAATAATGAGACATGAGTCGTTTTATTTTCACCTCCGTTCTTTTAGTTTCTTCCTTTATACTTGGATACTTTGGGACATTTCAGAATTAGTGGGTTCTCTTTGTACCAACTAGTCAAGTTTTGCTAGTTCTAAAAGTTACATGTTTTGTAGTTCTTATAATATTCTTATTTGAAACATTACTTTTAAAATGTTTGTACATGGAATATTGTTATCATAATGGAGTTATTAGTGATTTTAGTATGTGTAGTTAAGAAAGTTTATTTTTAAAAACTTGAAATTTATTTTCACTATTAAAATAAATTTTGTGTACATAGTATTTTTACATAAGTTGATATTTTGTAATTTTCACTACTAAATTTTTTTCTTAAAAACTTAAATTAAACAGTAATTAAAATCATATATTAAAAAATGTTTTTTTGTTATTTCCTTTAAATTTTTTGTGATTATATAGTCTTTTGTTCTCGTGGAGTTTAATTTTTTAAGTTTTGTATTTTAATTCTAAATTCGTAAATTAAAAATATATCTAATCTTTTTGTTATTGTAGTTAATTTTTATATCTCTCAACATATTTGGAAAATAAAATAGATTTAAACTTGCAAATACATAATTAATAATATTTAACAAAAACAAAGTATACAAAATCACGTACAATATGTAAAAAAATACTTTTACAAAAAATCATTTTTAAATTTTTTACATAAATCTTCACAAAATAGACATAATCATATAACTGAAAAACATATACTATATGTTCATCTAGTTATACAAATGCATAGCATCTATCTCTTAACATATAAAAAATGAATTGGTAAGAAAATACTCAACCCTTTGATGTATCGGTTGAATGTGTGAAGAAAATCAGAAGAAAATTATATTTATAGTTACAAATCACGTTAATGCAAATTGTTAGTTTCAATGTTAAGCATAATGTTGTTTTTACATGATTGTACTTGAACCAATGTTGATTTATGTATTTTACAATTTTTATTGTGGACTTGTGTTGCACACACACAAACCAATATGGAATGATGTATCAATGAACTAGCACTTTCAAATTGTTGAACTGGTCATGCTGATGTAACAATTAAATCAATAATTTTGAATTGTCACAGTCTTTTAACGTGACAAACTAACAATTTTAAATTGTTACTTTCTTTAAAGTGATCAACAAGAAAATTCAATTTGTTATATCCTTTGTAAACTGTTAGCACCTCTTTTTGTTAAAAATGAATCACTCACTTGGGTGATTTGATAGTATTTTGATAGTTATTGGAAAATTATAGCATTGTGCTCAGGATGAAATAACTATTTAAAAGTATTGTTTCATCTTTTTTGTTGACTGGACTACCACATCCTTAAATTGTCAGGTTGATCCAAAAAATATTCATGTCAATAGTTTGTTTTAAACCGTCTTTGAAAATCATTTTTAACCGTCGTTAAATGATTTTTTTCCCGCTGTGTAAATAAGAAACTTTATATATCTCCTAATTAAAAAAAACTATAAAAATTATTTAGTAAAACAAAACAATTGAAAAGTTTGAAGGAGAATTAAAGAAGTTCTCTTACAAGATTATTAAATTGAAGGCTCAATGACAATTATTATGCAAATTCATCGTTAGAATAATTTATATAGAAGTTGTGTGAGTAACAAAGGCTCTTTATAGTTCTTAATAATTGTGGGATAATTGTAAGATCCATTTTAAATTTAAAGTTTGCATCTTTAAGAAAAAAAAATTGTTATTCTTAAATCTCACATGGCATTATAGGATCCACTAAAAGTGGAGTGATTAATCTTTTTGGGTCACTTTTATAAAAAGTTTATTAAAATGAATTTTTTTAAAACAAACTATTGACATGAGTATTTTTTTTGGATCAATATAACAATTTAAGGATCTGGTAGTCTAGTCAACAAAAAAGATGAAACAACAATTTTAAATAGTTGTTTCGTCTTAAACACAATGTTATAATTTTTAGTAACTACCAAAATACTGTCAAATTATGCAAGTGAGTGATTCATTTTCAACAAAAAAGAGGTGTTAGTAGTTTACTAAGGACATAACAAAATGAATTTTCTTGTTGATCACTTTAAAAAAAGCAACAATTCAAAATTGTTAGTTTGTCATGTTAAAAGAAAGTGACAATTTAAAATTACTTGATTTTAATTAACACTTAATTAATCTTTCTTCCTTTAAGTCAGTCCATTTTAGATAAAATGATGTTTTTAATTACGACTTCAAGTTTCAAGTTCAAGCCGAGAATCGAAACTCATATCTTATAATTAAAGAATCTAAGTATCAAATTATTTGTATCAATAATTTTTTTCTTAATTTCTACAATAATTGATGTATTTGGTGACAAAAGAATATGTCATTAAGATATTATATTTTTAAAAATATTTCAAATATAGAAAAAGGCTACTTTTTGCAGAAAGCGAGTGACCCTCTCTGAGATTCACCACTCAAGCATAACAAATGTGCGAAAACAAAAAAATATCTCCACCCTTGATGCATGCACCACTAATATAATTACTCTCTCTTTCCCTTTCTTTTGTTTTTGTGTGGCCCCCCAAATGATAACATTCAGCACTCCACCACGCGCACTCAGCTTTCAAAGCACCATTCATTTGAGTTTGATTGGAAGGTGTCGCACAGCTAGCACTAGTGTTGTGTTGCCCATTTTGGTTTACGTAACATAACATGGTGGTGGTAAGAGGAAGTTACTCTATTCAAACAAGTTGGTTCATAAATGTCCAAAGCACCTGTCACAAGCTGAGGGCTTTATAGGATGGCGCACGCACCTTTGCTTGCAGTGGCCCTCCCAGAGAGGCCCTAATCTTGGGTGATGGTGATGCAAAGATTGCCCTTTGCCAATTCTAATTTAGATAGGTCCCCTTCACATCAAAACTTTGCAGCATTATAGGAGAGAGAAAACCACCCACACTTCCATCAATTAGTCAACATTTTCTTTATATATATGCTCCTACTTGATGGAATCAAATGACTATGATTGATATTTATTGCTATTTTTCTTTTAATATTAGTGCAAACTTTAAACATATAATAGATAAATAAACAAGAAAAATATACCAATATTATGTTGTTCCTAATAAAATTAAGTTTAGACCTTTAAGAACATGTTTGGGTTACTATCTAAGTTGTTGTACACGAATTTCATAACCACATTCAATGGTTCAACACAAATGGAAAGTAAAAGGAAGGGTACAAATATTTTTCTTTTATCATTCAAAAATCAAAAAGAGGGGCTAAGCCCTTAGAAAGGAAACACCCATGACATACCTACCAACAAGGTACTGATACCGGACGGAATATCATCCTGAGAATGCTTTTGCAAACATATGTTTGTTTCAAGTGTCCGTTTGCAATAATTATTCAAACATGTATTAAGTAAAGTTTTTTTATTTAAGTTATGTGGATGAAAAGAAAACGTATTTAAAATATGTTTGTTAAGGTTATATTTGGTTTAGAGGAAAAAAAATAGAGTGGAAAGAAATAGAATAAAGATAATTTGAAAAAAAAAGAAATAGAATATAAATAAAGTAATACATTTTATTGTTTGATTTAAGAAAAATAAGGAAGAAATAGAATAAAAATAAAATAATAAAGTTCTAAAATACTAATATACCCTTATTAAAATATGTGTATTTTTATCACATGTGAGTAAGATTTATTGATAAAACAAAGTCAAGAAAGAAAGACATATATGTATATACTCTTTATATTTACTAATAAAAGTCTTTTCACAAGTGGGTCCTACAACAATACAAATCAACTCTTATAAATCTCTCATACCAACTCTAACGGTATAATTTTTTTCCAAGCATATGTTTTTTGTTTGTTGAACCAAACAAAGTTTAAGAGTAATTAATCAGATTTTCAATAAATATTGATTATTGACAAAATTGATAGATGTAACATGGTAACAGATAAAAAAAGAAATAATGAATTTTTTATAAAACAATGACATTTTTTGGGTATAGATTATAGAAAGATTTTAAGAGTTTTGCTAGGGTTAGAAGATGCTTCACAACTTAAAAAACTTGTATAAAGATACTTATATGTTACTAATAAAGTTTTCATGTTAACCATAAATTTTGTCCCGGTAGGATATGAAGTTTAGCCTTACTAATTAGACAAAACAATGACATCCACCTCAAACAACTTGTGTCACCATTGCAAACCAAAAAGTAAACAACGTAGAAAGATGGAGAGCTATCAACCAAAATATTTTATCAAAAAAGATGCATCAAAAATAAGAAAAAGGAAGAAAAGTTTGAAGAACAATATCATAGGCTAGCAGCGAGTCGCATGTGTACTTGTTCTAAACTTTTAGTTTTTATGTTGTTTTGAATAATTAATTTCCAATTAAGTGTTTGTTTGGAATAGTTTATATTCTATTAAAAAATTGTTTGTTATTCAAAATTATTTTTAAAAAATATCTTTTTTTTTTCAATCTATACATATTAAACCAAACGCACGTTAAAACGAATCTCAGTCCTAGCTGTAAACTTGTTGTTTCAGTAATCCAACGGAGTCTAACAACCAATGAGGCCAGTTTTCAGTGTGATTACTGATTGGAAAAGACATTCTGAATTGATATTGGAGGTCATTGATGAAAAAAGATAATATATATGCAGGGTACTCCAATCTGATTATGGACAAACACCCACAAATTTGATTGATTTAAAAGGTGAGTTAATCACAAATAGGAAACTCTCGAACTTTTCCCCAAATCAAGATTTGCAGTTTAATAATTTGGGCCACACTTTTTTTTTTTGTCAACTCAATTTAAAAGTGTATTTGATACGATATTTTTTTATTTAATGTACACAAATTATGTCAACAACCATATGCAAGAGCCGCAGTTGAGCACTCCAAGTTGAGACAAAAACATCTAAATTTCCATGATATAATCCAGCTTAAGAAAAATACCACGCATTACAATTCAGAGAAAAATGATTCTATGCTGTAAAAAAATTTATACCATCATCTAATTATAAAAAAAATTATACCTTCATTTAATTATAATTTATTATATATGTTAATTTTATTAATTTTTATAATAGTTATTTTAAAAGTCATATTAATATTATTTGTGATTGAATGATAATATAAAAATATTTTATGTAATTAATATATGATTATTAAATTCTTAAAATCATATCATGAATTTCTCTCACTCATCTTGGCTTATAAACATTGATATATACATATAAGGGATCAATAGTTAGAGAAATTTATAAAAATAAACATTGAAATAAAGACAAAGGAATCAAATTACACTATTATAAATTAGACTAACTACTACTTTAATGTTAATTAGTTTTATTGATTTAAATATTACATTATAATTATATAATATTTTAATTGTTTGTATAATTTTTTATTAAAATTATACAACTATAAGTATATAATTTATTATTATTTAGTTTATAAAATTTTATGGATTTCTGTTTTTAGGTTCAGAACTTTTGTTTTTTGACTATCAACGTCCCGTAAATATTTTCCGTCTGTATATTTAGTTTTTTAATTTTTTTTTTGTCCTTACGAAAATCTTATAAAAATTTAAAGATTAAAAAATTAGCAAATCCTTAAAAAAATCTCATTTTTTATAAGTATATATTTTAAAGTTAGCGACTTTTTCTCTTTTAGTATCTAATAATTTTTTCAGATTTTTTTTAGATTATAAAAGTGTTGTAAAAGGTATTTCAACATGACGAATCAATGCATCACTAAACTACATGCATCCTATAACAATGAGAAAGTAATAGTAAAAAAGAAACACATTATCTTTAAAATATTCACCTGAAGTGTTTCTTAGGCAAAAAATTAATCATTCATGTAACTCTTAAACACGTGGGAATCTTAATGAAAACTATTAGTTGGTGTTTTATTATATGAAATTCAGTCATCTCATCTAAGATGTTTTTCTATGGTTTGTTAAAAGGAATCAACTGTTTACTCTTGACAAAATTGTTTTTTTGAACAATGATTTCTTTCATCCTTTATGTTCAAATGAGACTAAGTCAAATGCTTATTTGTTCTTTTCTTATAGAAAATCTTTTTCAGTTTGGACTCACATTCGTGATTTGGCTTCTTTCCGCACACGTTTCACTTCTTTACAGCACATTACTGACTCTTTAATTAGGGACAGATCCACATCAGATGTTTAAAAAAAATTTCATTGTGTGACTATAACAATTTAAACGTGATTTAGCTTATTGATCAAGAGCATAGCCATATCTTATATTGAATAAAATAGCGTTATATATCTTCTCGATCTCCTCCAACTTTTCTGCACGTTTTAAACAAGAAACCCTTACACAAAATAAGTTTTTTTTTTAACCCTAGGATTCCGTGAGTAGAGGGAACAAATTAAGTCTCATATCGATCATAAATTTTTTAGTGAAATATAATTTTTTTTACAATAATAGCAATAAAGTTTTGAACCTAAAACCTTAAGCAAATTCCTCACTACTAAACCAACACTAGTGAGCTCAGTGAAATAAATGTAAGTCATTTGTAAATATTTTTAATTTAAACAAAGAACTTACTATTTATATTCCCAGCACTGCTTGTGCTGTTTATAAATATACAATCATTATTGCTGATAAAAAAAATTATATTTCATTGAGAGAACGGCAAGCAGTACAAAACGAGTATGGTTCCCATCAAGTTCCTGAAAGTAGAAGGGCTTTAAAAACAGGTTACTTTTTCGCCAGAAAATTAAAGCTCAATTTATTTATTTATTTAACGATTATTAAAGCTCAATTAAAACCATCGCAATACTGAAAACTATAAACCAATTGTACACACTCAGCTGACATAAAACTAACATACTATTAATGTCATTTAAGTGAATTATATTTTGAAGAATTAACACACTAGCACACGCTTTCAACTTTCTCTAGCACCTTAATTAACAATCTTGGTTCAATGGCTCTCAAAAAAGAAAATTGCAAAAGCGAATGATAGGGACATGCATATAGTTGGCATGAGAAATTCGTGTATATACCTCCCAAAAAAAAGAATATGATAAATGTAGAAAGAGGTTGCAGGACCACAAGATACTATTATTAGGTCCGTAAGTAATGAGACGTTCCTAGGTGTTTGATTTATTATTTGCAAAAACAAAGATGTGCATGTGCAGCAACTAAGATATAACTCTTGGGTTGGTTTCATGTAATAACTAAATTAATAAATTTAATTTGTTTCCCCTAAAAACAAACCAAACTGTCCTTGTAAGATATAAACTCGCCATTTGTCATTGTAGCCAACAAACATATCTCTTTCTACGTTTCTGATCATATACTAATGGCCGAACAAGCCTATTTGCATGAAAGTAATGAGATTGAAAAGGAACAGAAATAGGATTTGCCCATTTAATCAGAGAGAGAGAAGGAATAACATGCATGTTCTTTTTCAATTGTATAAAATCTAAATGTTTCTTTTCAGTTTAATAAGTGTTTTTGACTTCGAATTCTTAACATGCATGCAGTTGTAGTGTTGCACTATTTAAATAGCTAGACAGAGTTTTATGGTTCCAAGTAGTTATATCCGAGTGACTCGAGTAAGTGTTATCATGTACTTTCTTATCAAATTAATTAATAAATAGATGAAAGATAATGATAATTTTAAAAAATTAATCTGATTTATTAGTATTATATTAAAATTTTAAATAATACTTATTAGAAATATTAATGGAAAAATAATTATTATTTAATTGAAAAGTTAAAACGACACATATTTTAAGACTTATTTTTTCTTCTTAGAACTGATTTATTGGGTCAAAATTCAAGATTTAATATTACATTACAACAAAACACTGAATTAGCGGCGGACCATTAGCTATGTCCTAAGTAGATGTTTCTAAAAAATAACAACATAATTAAAAGTGTTGACTTAATATAAAAAAATTATTATAAAAGTTAAGTATCGTCATTACTTTACATGCATCAAAACCAAAATATCTTATATATTTGTTTGATCTCTTGATTTCTTTGTCATATTTTTAAATTTGTAAACGACAATCAAGTCATCGCTAGCGATGACCAAGTTGTTCCTTTAATCCATTTTATTTTTATCATCGGCTCATTCTCCCATTGTGAGGATATTTTTTCCTTTGCATTCTCTCCCTACTTCCCCCCTCTCTTCTTTCACTTGTTGATGGCTATTAGTGGTTGCATGGTGGCTTGTGGTAAGGTGATGACTTCCTCTCCCATTCTTTCTTTTTCTTTTCTCTCTTTTCTACAAGATTTTATAGAGTAACTTTTTATAAACTATGATTGCAATATATATATATATATATATATATATATATATATATATATATATATATATATATATATAATCAATTAATTATAAATCATTGTATATATATGAATTTTAAATTTTTTTATTATAGAATCATCTATTCTTCATTCAATATATGATTCTTATGATTGGATAATAATTTAAAAAATAATTGTACAGTACTAAAAATTTAAATTAAATTCTTATAAAAGGTTAAATTATATTTTTTGGGGAGATAGTTAAAAATGTATTTTAAAATATACATTTTTCTTTCTTGAAGAATGATGAGTAAACGGGTATTTTAGATTTCTTTTCTTGTTGTGATTCTCATCATGATGTCTTTTATTTACATAAAAATGATAGAATAAGAAGGCTTCTTCAATACTATTAGGGACGACACCAATGACATATCATTTCTCTGAGCAAATGTCCACCCCAAAAATTGTCATCGTGGTTCCTGACAAACTTTGAACATGTATGTATCAATTCTATTACTTTGGAAAAGGAAATGAAAAAGTTAGATGAAATTTTAAAATCAATAATAAAAAATATTTAAATTTCATTCTAGCTTCTAAAATATTAAATTAAGTCGATAATAATATGTTTAAATCTGATATTAAAAGCTGTAGAAAAATAATAATTGAAAAACACTTTCCTAATGTTTCATCATTGTTTGAACTTATAGAGATAATCAAAATTTCTTATCATTAAATTGACTTTAGTAGGTGGATCACAATTAGTCATTATTGTTAAAAGATTCATTTATATTAAAAATTAAATATAACTTATATTAATCTCTTAATGAAAATAAAATATACATGTTTAAATAACAAAAAAAGTATAACTTTAATATCTCTAACAAAAGGTTGATCTCAAGAAAATTTCTCTCATAACAGGAAAATTTGATTTACTCTATGTAAAATTGTTAAGGATATTTTTCTTGTGCAGATCACCTCACTTCTCATAATTAATAATATCCGCGACCAGTCACGTCAACAACTTTTTTTCTCTATGTCATGTGCTGTGCAGGTCGAAGTCGAAAGTACTAAGTTGTAAAATAGCGAGTGGCTGTAGATTCTT
>NC_038254.2:5664438-5665256 GCF_000004515.6 Glycine max | reverse complement strand
TTGATTAATTGAAACTTTCGAAATCATTCACTTTAAGATTGCTTTTTATATAAAGATTATATTGGAAAGATATATGCTGTTTGTTGTTTATAAAGGGTTGGAGTATTTCTTGTATCTTTTTCTTTTATATAAATTTGTTTTTTTATAAAAGAAATTACTTTCTAATCTTACTTTATATTACACTTTTTTTTTATAAATAAAGTGGTAGGACATGAAGGCACTCCAATACCATTGAAAGATTATCGGGAGATACTTATCTAAAAAATTACTATACAAACCCAAATCTTACCTAAAAAATTACTATATATACAAGTCCAAATTATAAGTAATTTTACTCAATAGTAACAACTTAACTAGTCTCTAGTATCATGAAATCTTTCTGAAGAAAGTTATTCACCAAACAAGAAAAGTAACATCAATGAAATTGAAATTTACATTTATGAGAAAAGTAAGAATTCATACTACATCTTTAATTACTTATGTAAACGTGGATAGTCACATGCATTATATTACATTTAGGTGAGGTAATAAAAGATTAATACAAGTTATGCAGATCTAATTTAAGATTTGTGCTGAGGAACTTAGCATATTTCTTGCTTTTACTCCATTCCTTTTTGCTTTACTATGGATAGAGATGCCTTGGCAGGTGCAATTGTTGCTGGGTTTGGTTGATGCTAATGCTGAGAAACAGAATCATGATTATTACATGAAAGGTGTCGGATAGGGTTTGGCTACGCTACGATGAAAAAATAATAATGAATGTAATGCGTGAAACATGAAGTGACAAGATGCTGCTCTCGTGACCACATGGTCCAATG
>NC_038254.2:5656628-5664189 GCF_000004515.6 Glycine max | reverse complement strand
TATTATTAACTATTAATTTTATTATTAACAATTAAAATTAAGTAATTATATAAGTTTTTAAAACATTTTTATTTTTTTATCATATTATAGGTGAGAAGTACTATTAATTTGATTTTAAAATTAAATTTTTTTATAAAATGAATTAAGTTCAAATTATTTATATAATTTAATATTATAATAAATTATTTTTAAATTTTACAATAAACTATAAATAAATTTTATCATTAAATTATATATCTATGAATATTTAAATTACTTGAAATTTAATTTGCATGTTCATCAGAATAATATTACATAATTTTATTATTGTAGTAATAAAATTATCAGCATAAAAATTATTGAAAGTGTGTATTTTAGAGAGAGAGGGGAGAAGGGGTAAACAGATCCTAGGGGGGAAAGCATGGATCTTGGTTCCCTTTAAATTTGTATTATTAAGTTATATAAACATTTTCATCTTTTATATAAAAATATAGGTTGGCATGAACGCCAATTTATGTAATATTACACGTTTAATAATATTTTAGAAGAAAATAAACTTTATTATTCAATCATAAAGTCGTGTAGATATTAATTATATTTCTTTTATAAGTTGATATTAATTATATTCTAAATAACACATCGTGCTTTAGTTTAATAAAGTATTTATTAATTTATCTTTAAATTATATGATTTTTTGTAAACATGATATATTTTATAAGAGTTGTTAATCTATTTGTTAAATTGATAAATGTTTTTATGAAACGTTATTAAATATGTAATTAAAAAAAGAGCCAATTCATCATATTCCATAAAAACAAATATGTATCTTAATTACATACATTTTTTGAAATTTGACAATATTTTACCCTTTTCATAATTTTTTTAAAGAAAACAGGTTATATTACTAACATTGTTAAAGAATTTAATATTATTGGTCAATCATGAATTATCATGTATATTTTAGAATAACAATATCAACAATTTATGATTAGTAGGAAGTATAAAAGTTTTTATAATAAACCATAGGTAACAATTCAACTTTTTTTAATTCATTCTCTCACTATTTTTACACATAGACACACATGCATGTATACATATATAATTTACTTAAAGATGGAAAAAATGGAATTCCATCTTCCTTATTTTAAAACAATTCCACTCTATAATTATTATATCTACAACTTTTTATTTATTAGACGATGTATTTATATCACTTCTTTTTGCCTACATTGACAAGGAGCAGAAAAGATCGTGAAATGGCCTCAAGGCCCACATTAACAGCAATATATCAATCTAGATCTATAAAATATATCATTAAGGAAAAAAACCCATTGATGTTTTTTTTTTTACAATCAATTTCATTGATGCTATTCGTAGTTATTAATTGAATTAATCTTTATGGTTGATCAAATAAGGATTGTGAGAGACGAAAACAAAAGGCAAAATCAATGATGACCACGAGATTAATTTGAAAGTAAAAAAATAAAAACACAAAACAAGTGAATCAAAGAAAGATAAATAATAAAAAATTGTCCAAGCATACACTATCTACCCAAATGGACCAACCGATGCATATACAAATAATGATCTCATTCTGTTTGCTTTTATCTCCCCCAAGAATCAGAGAAGCATAATCTTTTATTAATGACTAGACACAACTTGAGATATGGTTTTTCTTTCATATACTTCCCTAGTTGACCTAATGAATTGTCCCCACATAATGAGCATGGTTCAGTTTAGCTTTAATAGCCAACACTTTGCAGCTTGGATAGTCATTGCATGGCCCGAAAAAAAAAACTGTACGAGGTTCGCTGTCTCTTATACGAGGTTTTCTGTTTAAAGTTAGCGATCATCTATATTCCAATGTTGATGATCGTGTAATCACATGGTCATTACACCGTTCAATGCAAAACAATTAATAATCATAACATCAAACTACCATATTGGGATCACTAAAAATATGTCACAACAAGTTGTGGGAAATTGGTAATACACCCTTCAATGCAAAATAATTAGTAATCATATCATAAAACTACCATATTGGGATCGCTAAAAATATATTACAACAATTCGTGGGAAATTATTAATTAAATAATAATGATTATCGTCTTTTTTTAAAAAAAATTAAAAGTATTTTTCACCAAAAATATTCTTATATGAGTTAGACAAGATTATTATGAATGATAAAATTTTCTTTTCAAATATTTAATATAGTTGTATACTTATGACTTAAACTCAACAATTCTAATTAGATAAAAATTCACCGTTAATTGATCTACACATGTGATGGTCGTGATTATCTTCCTTAATAAACTATATATTGGAAATGTTGAATTTGAGAAATTGGCACCCAAGTGTATTTTTCCATTAATCAGATAAAAATTCACCGTTAATTGATCTACACATGTGATGGTCATGATTATCTTCCTTAATAAACTATATATTGGAAATGTTGAATTTGAGAAATTGGCACCCAAGTGTATTTTTCCATTAATCACGGTAATGCTGTAGGATCGTGATTGCGGAGAGAAATGGGGTAATTACACTTCTTCCATGTATGTACCTTTATATAATAGATTGATGAGAAATGCATACGGTTCAAAAGCAGCATATAGTGACTGCCTTGGACTTTAATATTTGGCTAGGGAAAACAAGTAACCAGACAGAGGCTACATTCCAAAATGCATTGCTTTTTTGGCCATAAGGTCATGATCCTTCCTTTACCTATCTATTACTTTTCAAGTTTTTTCCTTGCGATTTCTCTTAATTGTCGTGACATAGAAGTCATGAAACAAGCAAAACACAAGAATACGATCGTATTGGACATCCATCTTGAGGTGTTGTTGACCTTGAGGACCAACCACCATCCGTGAGGCAACTTAATTTCTATCTTTGGGTTATAACGCACAGGGTTAACATCTGCAAAAAAAAATAAAAAATGAATGAGTAATATCAAATTAACTTTAAGCTGTGATTGGATTGCCGAAGACACTGTCTGTTTATTATGTCCAATCTTAGTTTGAAGGAAGCATCATTTTCTTTGTTTTTGCCTCATACGATGTGATAAGGTAAATTCATCAGAGATCTAAACACACTTTATGATGTTTTATGACAAATGTTACTTTAGCTTAAAAGGAAATAAAAACAAGTTTTACATTGTCATCTTTGTAAGAGCATCTTTATGGGTTATGTTTTATTGTTGAATTTAACTATGTACTAAAGGTGTTTTTCATTGTTATAATTAAATGTGTTTTTTATTTTTAATAAATACTCTTATTTTTGTTTGTTTTCTTTGATAAATTTTTGTTTTACATTGAGTTTCTAATAAAATAATACTTTTATTTATAATTCTTGATATTTTATTTTAGTTTATGACAAAATAGTAAATTTTATGTTTGTTTTCTAATAAATTAACGAATTTTTTTTAATCTTAACTAATAATAAATAAAAAAATTTATTAAAGAACAAACATAAAATTATTTATTAGAGATTAAAAATAAATGTTAAGTGTCAAAAATAAAATTATTAATTTAATAGGAATTTAACGCAAAAAAAATTATACAAATTAAATATTTATTAGGAATAAAAACACATTTAAGCTTATTATGAATTGTTAAGTTTGGGTAATATGCATGAAGATTTAAATTCAATTCTAATTGTACAAAAAAATATGAATTGTTGTGTATAATATGTTTTTTTTTAGTTTTGTAATAATTATTTTAAAAATTATTATAAGTACATTAGCCAATGTGAAAAATGTGCAATAAAAAGTTGCTTTTCCTTTAATTTTCAATCACATGTCGGTGCATTAACCGTGCCTATGTGTAAATCTCTCTAGAATAGAAAAAACACACACACAATAGAGTGCAATGAGTGAGAAACACATTCTTGCATTAAGAGAGAGAAATAGTAATTAAGTGAAAGATAGAGAACCCCATGGAGAGTTTTTGAGAGAAAAATAATGAATTAATTTGTGAGAATTTCATCTACAATTTGAAGATACATTATTATTGTATTTTTTAGTTCCATTACTTCTGTAATGGAAGTTTAAGTGGCACATGAATCATGTGTTTTTTTTTACTTGCTATGACAAAGTTTTTCAACTAATTTTTTTAATGGTAATACACTCACTTAACTATACCTACAAATACAGATATATAATGACACTTTTTGTCTCTCACTAGAAGTAGCATTCCTTGTAGTGCAAAAATGAGTTAAAATTTATAACAAGTAACTTAAAGTAAGTATAACTTACATAATTACGTTATTATAAATTGTTTTTTGATTTCTAATATAAAGTTTATTGTGACTTTTTCATTGGCAAATTATACATAAGTAGTAGCTTTTTTTTAAGTCACCTTATGGAAAAGATGTCATAATCAACTCTAAGCCGCTGGAGTAAAGATTAACAAACAAACAAAAAAGGTCCCAACAACGACCAAATACTGTTAAGATTGATTCTGATGGACAAAATATGATTATGCAGAATCTGTACCTTAGAAGCACTAATTCATGCGTACCTTATCAAGAACAGCTAGATTTATGTACACCTTTGTCAACTAAGAACAAGATTTTATTATTCACTTTTTGGATCAAAAAGGGATGGCTGGCCTTTCATTTTAATTACCGGATTCCATGAACAACTTGCGTTGTTTCTGAAAGCCTTCAATAAATGTCGCACTACAATGTAAGCTCGTGACAGTTAAAAATAAGCTTAATTGTATATTTTTGTGACTCAAGTGAAAACGGATTCGATTAATCAAATTGATTTTATAGAAATAATTGAGTTATTCAAATTAATTTTATAAAATAATATACTCATTTTTTGTTAAGCTAGTTCAAAAAAAGAACAACAATTGAATTTAAGTTTGATTATAATCTGATTCAATTCAAATCGATTTTCTTGCACACCCATAATACCGGGTATGTTTGAATTTCAGGTTTTTTTATTGAAATTAGTTTTGCTTAAAAAAAAGTAAAAGTAGTTTAAAATCATGTTTAATTATTTCTCAAAAATAAGTTTGAGTAAAATTTTGTCTTCTAACTCAATTTTAGAGAAACAGAACTTAAAATAATTTTGTAGACTTTAAGTTTGGCTATACTTAAATTTGTAAACTTAAATTCAAAGCATGCCCTTAATCAAGATAATTAATCCATTTATTTCTGTTTTCTATGAAGAAATTGATGACCATAGATATATACAGTTAAATAACCCAAATTTTAATTAATATGATTAAAAGGCATAGGTAAACAATGCATTCTGCCGAAGTAATTAGGTCGGGTCTCAATTCCGGTGGCCTAATTCATTTGAAAGGTGGGGTTAAGTAAATGTTCAATTAAATTGGGTTAGATGTACAACAAAATTCTTTTACAGAAAACAAATTTATGTAATGTATGGGTTTAATTTTTAAGCATGCAGGTCAATCTAATGCCAGTGGACTGCTTACGTCAAATCAAACCAAATCAGATTAAAATATATGCAAGGTTTAATGCTATTACTTATTCACATAATTTGTCGTCTATCATTTTGATAATTGATATTTGATACCCCGCCTCCATATCCCACCGTTTTAAATATCATTTTCCAATTTATATTCGAACATAATTATCAATATTAATCCTGTTTGGAAATTCTGCGTGAAAAAAAAAAATCCTGTTTGAAAATTCCTTTTGAAATCGAGATTTAGATACTCATTGGGGTAAGAAAAGTGAAAAAAACACTTGTTAAAAAGCAAAAAAAAATGTTTACCATTTTGATCAATTAAAAGAATTTATTCAATACTACTGGGTCTTTACTAATATGATTAAGATATTAGAAGTGTACTTTGATGGCTTTAAAGATTAAACTTAAAAGTAATTTTGTAGTAATTTGCAAATAGATATTTAAAAATAATTATTTACATAAAAATTATCATTATGAGACATATATTATTAGAGTGAATATTCTTTTAATTATAGACACTCTCTCTATAACTTATAAGGATTGTTCTGGTGGGTAAGAAAGAATATACTTATATTTCAAAAGGAAAAGGATGTGAGATAAAAATTTTATTAATAAATAATTTATAAATTATATATTTTTATAAGTATTCTTAAAATTTTGAAAGTTGTTTTATTCTTAATAAACTCAAGGAGAGTTAAATTTAAGTTCTGTAAAACAATTACTTCCTTACTGTGAAACTTTATTCTGAACCTTTTGGGCTTGCCACGTGGCCAAAGGCCCATAGTGGTTATAGTGTCGTGATTTTATTTTCTTGGTGGGGGTTTTTTAAAATCGTTTTTAATTTTTTTAGTTGTTACTTGTGATAATTTTTTTATGGAATCTATTTTTCTTTAAATTTATTTTAAGATGAAATCTAAATTGTAAAAAAAATTGTGTATTTTTTTTATGTTTCTTGTTTTTCTTTATCAATTTTCCCCATTAACTTCTCAGTAATTATAATTTGATTTGATTTATTTAGTTTTGTTCTGTGCACGTGTAATTATGTTAAAATAAAAAAAATAATGATATTTTTACTTATCTATCTTGTTATGCATTTAAAAATAAGTATTAAATAAAATTTTATATATTTAAAAGATTTAAAAACATTTTTATTAAAAAAAATTATCAGTAAACTTTTTTATTAGATTAAAAAGTTTCATCTGAAAATGTGTTTATATTAAAATAATTTGAGCCAGCTTGAAATCTCATATAATGAAACTATATTTTCCAACATTATCTTATTATTTTAACTATTTTTAAACTTAATAAAACATTAGTAATTCTTAAATGTAAAAAACTAGTCTGATAAAAAAGTGTAAAAAATATAAACCTTTACATTTTATCCGACAATTATTTCTTAATTACAAACATTTCTGTCTGATACAATCTTTCTTTCACTGAACTAATTAATAAAATTTATCATAGATCAATTGATATTAAATTATTTCAATTTAATTTAAATTAATTCTATCCAAGTCGAATAGAATTATCTCTTAACAAAAATTTAACAAAATATAACCCTACAACAAGTCCATATAACTTATCCAGCGTTCCCTTTACTTGTTTTTTCTAGTAACTATCTTTTTCATACCATATCAATCCTGTTACATTATTTTGTCTATCTTGAGATGTTCGTGGTTTGATTAGAGTAAATAAAGTGGTTGTTGAACTTATTCACTTTATATTTTTTTAAAATTTTATTTTACACTTATATTTTTCTCTTTTTTATCATCATTACTCTTTTTTCTTCTTCTCCCAAATTAAGAGGTCCCAATTTTTTTGGGTAAAATTGTACTTTTGATTCTCCAATTTATCTTTAATTTCGGATTTGGTCCTCCTATAATTAACCTCAGATGTTGACTGTCACATGTTAATGCCACGTGTCAACATCTGAGTAGTTTCTTGTAAATGCTTCATTTTTTGTAGGTAAAATTGCACTTTTGGTCTCGTAGTTTTACTCCAATTTCAATTTTGGTCCCCTTATAATTTAATTCACACATTTGGTCCCCTAGTTTTATAAATTCCCTTATAAATTTAGCCAAATTTGATTACTAGAGAAGTTGTATTTCAAATTTCAAACAAAAATACCATTATCATACA
>NC_038254.2:5652046-5656528 GCF_000004515.6 Glycine max | reverse complement strand
GTACTTTTTTTCTTTAACATAATCAAGTGATATTTTTCTTTTCTTTTTGCATTCCACCTCTATCACATTTAGTGGGTTTTTGAGAAAGAAAAGGTGAAAGATTAAAAATCTTACCTCTAACATTTTCTTTAAACCGCTATATAGAATTGAATAAATATTTAAATTGTTATTCATCCAAAGTAAATTATCATGTTTCTATAAAAAAAACTCATATGGGACACAACTAAATATTCATAAACTATTAGCAAAGTATTTCTATTTTTATTTTATAATAGAAAGTATTTGAAATATTTATTTTACATTTAACTGATTTCTTTTACCGAGTGAACCCATTTAAGAATAAAATCTTATCTTCACTTAAATTAAATTATGTAAGGCTTTTTTTATTTTTTTCTATAGTGAAACAAAAATTTGGAGTTGGGATTTCAACTACTCAAGCTGTATCACATCATATGCTTAAGGATCATGAATGGGGTCCATGCAGTATTATACTTAATAATTTAGATTAGGCATAGAGTCTTCCCTTTTGTGTAACTAAATCTCAAAAAGCAAAAAGATAGAGAAAAAGAAGAACAAAAGGTCTCTGTTAGACTCAAAAGCTTGACATTGACCCTCTCTTACCCCCCATATGCTTCAGTGGGCACGGCATCTCTCTCACTCTCACTCACCGTGAAAGACAAGCACTCAGAAAGTTTTTGAAACAGAATAAAACTAATAATATATATGAAAGAAATAATATAAAAAAAAAGAAATAGATAGATCCATACATAATTTCGACCACTTCAAATCTTTTCTCTCCTTCCTCCCTCATAGAAGAGAATCTATGCCCACCATGTGTTTCATCCATGGCCAAACATAAAGGCCCCACAAAACAATCCACCCTGGTGATAATTTTTTTTTTTTTCCTTCTGGAACCAAGGTATTCCCCAACTTATTATAGAACTTAGGCAAGCACTTAATTTTTCTTTTTTTATTAATGGATTCAAAAATAAAATTTGATTAAAATAATATATTTTAGTAAAATATTATGATTCTAGTTTCTATAAAGATCTTTTTAAATTTTTACATTTAATAAACTAATGTGATTTTATTTTTTTGTTACATATATTTTAAATATCTAATAATAGATTTAAATCACTATAATTTTGTTAGAAACAGAAATTAAAAAACTATTTATTTATATATTTTTATTTTAAAAATAAATTATTAAATTTTAGTATGGGAAAACTCAATTATGTAGGAATTATGTCAACTTTATCCGTACACCTAATATCATACATGGTACTCTTAAATATCAAAATAATATTTCCTATAATAGTTTAGCGAAAAATCTTATTAAATTCGCATTCAATCTTAAATTATTATCATGTATAATACCCACTGAATTGGTTTAGTAACAAATTATTTTTTTTATAAAGCCTCAAGTTTAAATTTTATAATTTTCATTGTACATAAAAAAATGACTATACACAATAAATTTATTAACTTTAAAATAATTACTTTAAAAAAATGTTTGTATTAATAGTGTAAAGTATTTTTATAATATTATTTAATCATAAACTGTTCTGTATATTGAATTAATGATTTTTCATAATAATAATCTTATAAATTATATTAATAATAATTTATATATCAACATGAATTTAGTATACCTAATCATGTTAAATATTTAGATATTTAGAGGATGAACTTTACCTCCAATAGTCCTACCTATTTATAATAACATTATCTCAAATAAAAGACATTATGATATAAATAAATATTTTTAATATTAATTGAAAATATAATTTTTTATATTGAAAATATATAAAAATTAAACTCACAATTTTTATACTCATACTAAATACATTCTATCACACCAAATGTGTGGATGAATATTTGACTTAAGATTGTTTTAATTTGGAGTAATGTTACTTTACACCCCCATTTTGGGATGGACGGAGTGGAGATATATTAGGTAATATTAGTTAAAAGACTAGCTGAAAGTTTAAAAACTAATTGAAAGATACAAATTTAGCTTATATAAATTATAAGTGTTTACTAAATTAGTTATTAACATAACTGAAAAATATAAAATGATAAAAAAATAATAAAATTATAATTTATTTAAAAAGAATAATCAAGAAAATTAATAAATATATTGGGATAAAAAGAGAAAAAAATAGAAACTAAAACTAGTATTTTTAAAAATATTAAAAGTTACTAAAAAATTATTAAAAAAATTTATTTATCAAATAATTAAATAATTTTTGAAGATAATAAATAAAGGCAAAAAATAACTAAAATACATTGTCAAACATATAGAGAAAAAAAGTGAAAAGAGAAAATTATATATAATATATGATGATAGAAAAAAGTAGAAAGAAATATAAAGTAAAAATTAGTTGTAAAAAAATGAATATCATTGATCCTTAATTTAACTAAAAGTTTTAAGCTTGAATCTTTATATTTGGGAAGAGAATTTTGGTATTTTTAGGAGATGTTTGGTAGGCAATA
Source organism: Glycine max (assembly GCF_000004515.6). Taxonomy (NCBI): domain Eukaryota; kingdom Viridiplantae; phylum Streptophyta; class Magnoliopsida; order Fabales; family Fabaceae; genus Glycine; species Glycine max. Next base: position 5,654,032 of record NC_038254.2, on the reverse strand, counting down.
AGTTTTTCTGTATGCATGTGAACCATGATGTGAGGATCATGTTTCTTGAGAATTAATAAAAAAAATTTCGTTAATTATTGAAAAATTTTAGATCAATTTTGTAAGAATCAAAGAGTTATACATATTCATACTAACTATTTAATTATTTATTATATTATATAATTTAATAAATAATAATATGATATTTTTTTCCATAATAAAATAAAAATTAAATTCGTAAAACTAAGGTTTTCACCTCTCTTATGATTTTTTTTTGTAATAAACTAATTAAAAAATATTTCAAAAAACATTATTTACGAGGAATGTTATTATTTCAAAATGCATACCAAATTTCAAGAAATAAAAAATTTCTCTTTATCCAGATGTAATCTCCAGGAAAACATACTAAATTTACACTAAAAATAATTTTTGACTGATTAATAAATTAAATCTCTTTTATTATTAACAGGGGGAGTTTTCTTTAAAGAATTGAAACTCTTGATTTGTTGATAAAAACTTGAATAAAAATATTATTATTTAAAAAAAATGGTGATCTCCCCACAAAAACAGCATCCTCCTCCTCTTGATCATCAACCCCATCAAACTCCCTCCAACACTTACATAGTTACATACCTCCCTACTCACTCCCTCTCTCTTTTCCCCAAAACTCAAACTTTTTCCCTTCTCCAAATAACTATTTCTTCCCTTCAACCTCAATCCTCCAACTTCTTTATTACTACCTCACCCCAAACACACATACCTCAACTCCAACATCACATTTTTATTCATCCCCATATTATTATTATTATAACATAACTTTTTTTTGCATATATGCTCGCCGGCGATGCCGACGCCGGTTAGCACCGCGAGGCAATGCCTGACGGATGAGGCGGCGCGTGCTCTCGACGACGCCGTCTCCGTCGCCCGCCGCCGCAGTCACGCCCAGACCACCTCCCTCCACGCCGTCTCCGCCCTCCTCTCCCTCCCCTCTGCCTCCCTCCGCGACGCCTGCTCCCGCTGCCGCAGCTGCTCCTACTCCCCCCGCCTCCAGCTCCGCGCCCTGGAACTCTCCGTCGGCGTCTCCCTGGACCGCCTCCCCACCACCAAATCCTCCGGCGGCGGCGGCGGTGGCGAAGAAGGCCCTCCCGTCTCAAACTCCCTCATGGCCGCCATCAAGCGCTCCCAAGCCAACCAGCGGCGGCACCCCGACAGCTTCCACCTGATGCAGATGATGCAGCAGCAACAGCAAACGACGTCGTTGCTCAAAGTCGAACTCAAACACTTCATTCTCTCTATCCTCGACGACCCTATAGTGAGTCGCGTCTTCGCCGAAGCCGGTTTCCGAAGCTACGACATCAAGCTCGCCCTCCTCCAACCCCCTCCCCCACCCTCCAGAATCTTCTCTCGCCTAACCCCACCGGTTTTCCTCTGCAACCTCGAACCGGTTCAAACCGGTTCCTTCCAACCCGGTTCGCGCCTTGACGAGAATTGCCGCAGAATCGTCGAGGTAGTCGCGAGAAAAACAAAAAGGAACCCTCTTTTGATGGGGGTTTATGCCAAAACCTCTCTCAGGAGCTTCGTTGAAGTTGTGAAGAATGGTAAAGGTGGAGTCTTGCCTTGTGAACTAAACGGTTTGAGCGTGGTTTCGGTGGAAAAGGAGATTGGGGAGTTTCTTAGGGAAGGTGGGAGGGGTGAGAAGATTTTTGAGCATGTGAGTCGTTTGGTGGAGCAGTGTGGTGCTGGGGTTGTGGTGTGTTTCGGGGAAATTGAGGTTTTTGTTGGGGGGAATAATGAAGAGGGTGATGTTGGGTTTGTGGTTTCGCAACTGACGAGGTTGTTGGGGATTCATGGAGGGAAGGTGTGGTTGTTGGGGGTGGCGGGAACATCTGAGGCCTATTCTAAGTTCCTGAGGTTGTTTCCTACTGTGGACAAGGATTGGGATCTGCATCTTCTGACCATGACCTCTGCCACCCCTTCCATGGAAGGACTCTACCCTAAGTCCAGGTG